>NC_061525.1:21197500-21342500 GCF_022379125.1 Scophthalmus maximus
CTCCTCTTCCACTCTTCTCCCTTTTTACAGCAGCCGTTTCCCTCGTTATCACGCTCGTCCCTCAGCGGCCGGAGACCGGGGAGTCGATTTACTCCCAACAGCTGCCAGCCACAACGTGCTCCGTTCCCCCTTCAGACCTGCTCCGACTTTACAGCCCCCCCGACAAACTGAAGCGAACCGCAGGACGTCGGCTACATAAAAATCTACAAAAACCCTGATGTCACTGCGCTTCTCTGAGGTCGGAGGAGTGACTGACTCCCTGCGGCGCGTCTGTCTGGCAGAGACGGATCAGGGCTCCGAATCAAGCCGTGATAAACGGAATCGCTTAATGAAATGTTGAATGATGAGCTGTTGACTTTGCCCGTCCCCCTCCCCGCTTTAGAGATAAAACATTCAGCGTCGTTTTCCTTGGCTCTGGTGTGTGTCCATTTCTTCAACTCATCCCCCCACACACACACACACACACACACACACACACACACACACACACACACACACACACACACACACACACACACACACACACACACACACACACACACACACACACACACACACACACACACACACACACACACACACACACACACACACACACACACACACACACACACACACACACACTTCCATTGAGCCCCCCCCCCCCCCGCGAGCGTCGCGCCAGAACACAATGTCTTCATTAAACACCCGGCTGAGGACGTTAATGACTTCGTTCAAAGAAATGCAGACCGGAACGGCAATGAGCAGCCCGCAGGTAACGGAATCTGTGGTGCGGGGGGCGGGGGGGGGGGGGGGGGGGGGGGGGGGGGGGGGGGCGACTTAAATAACCAACAAAACATCCACACGTGTTCTCGAATAAACAACAACAACAACAACAGATTGTCACGGCGATAGAAATCTGTAGTTTTAAAATGGTTCAGTCCTTCAGTCGACTACTGCAGGGGAACGTGAAGCGGCTCGGAAAGGAGTCCAAACATCAACAGGAGAACAAAAAGGAAATCGGGATGAATATCAGGACGATATATGTACACACCTGCTCAGGTGCCCACACACACACACACACACACAGAGTTTGTTTCTCACACACACAACCATCCCTCTCTTGCGTCCTTACGTGTTTATTTCTCGGCGTGTAAAAATGTCTGCGCGACTACAGTGTTATATATATATATATGTATATATATATATATATATATATATATATATATATATAAAGCCCCGCGCAGGATGAAAAACACATCCCGATTCTCTTATCTCTCCTTTGCCCTTGCTGACGACAGATCGATTAGGGTACTCCATCACTTCTGGTTTTTCTTCAATCCGCCGCTATCTCCCTCTCGCCGCCACAAATGAACGCAGGCGCGGTAAAAGACGACTTTAAATCAAACGTGCCGGCGAATGCATTACTCGCCGCGCTGATGAGCGCCCTCGCCTGCACTGAGACAAATGCGACTGTATCTCACTCAGAACTTTAATTCCGTTGCCCCCTTCATTTTTTCAAGTTAATTGCCAGTGATACAGTGATAACCCAGCATGCAATTGGGTGGCCGGCCTTTTGAACTTGTCGATGAGAGGAGCTGTTTGATCACCCACAATCCACCATGAGGCAATTAACCACTTCTCTGATGAGAATGTGTTTGTCCGTGCGTGCGTGCGTGCGTGCGTGCGTGCGTGCGTGCGTGCGTGCGTGCGTGCGTGCGTGTGTGTGGACTTGTTTCACGGCATTTATGGGGTCCGAACAAAGACTGCATATAAACATGGACGTAGTCACCGCGTCTGAACAGTGAAGCCAATGCCGAAGTGCCTGAAACCTGTATTCTCTCGAATGACCCGCAGAGGGCGACTCCTTGGTGGATTTATAGCATCAAGAAAAAAAAATATTCCTGAGGAGTTTATGGTTCAATCGCTGGTGTTTTTCGATACAACATGATGTTCATATTGTAAATTTTTGTCTCATTTACAGTCAAATAGATTGGAGCGTGGACAACAGCTAGTACCGCCCAATCGGTGCATGGTTGCAGGTGTAGGTGGACGTGCAGTGGACGAGCTCTCAGTCAGACCATACCCTCCTCCAAATGCGGTTGCTTCTGATGGCTTTAGGGTTAGGGGTCGAATTATTTCGGCAGGTATTGCATTTTGTTAGATCCCCAAGCTACATCTATATGTGTGGCTAAATGAAGATATGAATTAATAGTTTGACACTGGTTCATATTTTTCTTTAAATGCTTATGGAATTCAACGACAATCGCACAGATCATTTGTACGAAAGTAATGATTAAGATCAGATTGAGTCACACAAACGCTTTGAAGATTGATTTTTCTCCTTGCTAACTCATTTCTCTCTCTGCTCGGGTTGGGAAACTGAGCCCAGTCGCTTCCATGTGCACCCCAAACACAGGCACACAGAGAGGGCCGGTAAAAAATGGATTTTGATATTTCATTATTTCTTTTTTTCAGTCCACCGGCCCACCGACGCAGCAGGATTGGTCGCAGAAGTCCTGATATACAGCCAGTCCAACTACGGGGGGAGCGCAGGGACTTGACCAACATTCAGTTGGCATCAGTTCACCCACGACGTATTAAATCCAACCAGGAGGTTTAGATCGGCCTTCATCATCCCTTTTGAGATCAAGGTCTCTTCACTGGACAGCAGCCAGGCGGCGGCGGCGGCGGCCATGTTGCCAAACAAACATCTATGATTCATTGTCCCTTTAATGAATCTAAACGAGATCATATTTTTCTGGTCGTGGGCTTTCGACAATGAGCAGTGGTGAAAATAATGATATTCCGTCATTGGCAATTTGAGTTGATCAAACTGTCTCAAACTGTGACGACACCTGGAAACGTTGGGGACAGAAAGTTGTCTTTTGGCCACTTTAACTATCCCTTTTTTCTTCTCCTTCCACGCTGGCTATTCACAGTTCTTGTTTTGCCAAGACGCCTGTGTTGCTGTTGCACAGTCGAATATCAAAGTTAAACTCTGCTGAGATCTCCCGCTGAACTCACAGTGGGAGAAACAAATGCAGCGCCACTGAAGTAATGAACAACAACAAAAACAGTTTGAGCATTATGGAGATCAGTTGTGGGGCAAAGACGCCACATTAACGTTTGATTTTCACAGACAAATGTTTTCTTTAAAATGAATACACACTTAATTCTTTGAAATGTGTTCATCCAAATAGAAAAAAAAAATACCGGACTATGATGGATGCCTTGATAACGGCGTGATTACTTTCACATTTTTAAAAAACTAGTTGAGCTTGGAACTGTCCTTTGACGCAAAACTTCCGTAATATCGTGACATCACAAGTGAATAAGGCATTTGCCTAGTCTGGCCCGCCCCCCGACAGCGCTAGTTAAAGTGAGAGCGGTTGATCAATCACACCAGCTGGCCAATCAGAGCAGACTTAATCAGGAGGGAGGGGCCTTAAAGAGACAGAAGCTAAAACCAAGTGTTTCAGACAGAGGCTGTGAAAGAGGAGCTGCAGGAATGGACAATCAGAGGAAACCAATGTGTTTACTGATCAATAGAACGTGTAAACCATCTCAAGTAATCACCCACATCAAAATTATGAATGCGAATATGACCATAGCACGTCCCCTTTAATATGTCGCCTCTATTCTTTGAAAACCACTGCGAACTGAGGCCAGAATCTCACCTCATCTATGAGTCTGTGTTTTGAAGGGGAAGGTTTGTGTGTTTGTGCAGCTGAGCACTCATTTGTTTTTTCCCCCGAGGCCGTTTCACTGCCTCCCGAGCCAACGTATCCGGTGACCGAAATACAGGAAGCTGCGCGTGCCACTGTAACGCCATCTGTTCTACACTTACACTTGCCGACACTGGAGAGGGGAAAAAAAGAAAAAAGAAATGCGGGACGAATGTGCCCGGCTCGTCTTCGGCGTCTCCGTGGCGTGTCGACACTTTGAGAAACCTTTAGAGTTTAGAGTTTTTTGCAAAAAAGAATAAAATGCATCACTGACACTGACTCAGTGAGGATACTCGGTTTTATATATCTGAAAAGCGCCCACGTGTGCGGGTGTATCTGTGTGTTAGAGAACAGCGGAGGTTGCTGCCGGAGGCAGTGAGGGGAAAACCAAGCATCATTAAACGTATTGACAGCATCCATCATGAAAGATGAGACGCTCTCTCTCTCTCTCTCTCTCTCTCTCCACTGGCAGGTCATTCTCTCCCTCCTCCTCGTCTCTCTCCTCCATCCTCCTCAGCCGGCGTCACATTTTTTTTCTTTTCTCGGCCTCCCTGTCGACCTGTTGATCAGTCAGACATCACACTGCTCCTCATCCGGAGAGTCACGCACAGCGACGATGAACCGGGAATAGACGCGTGTTGTTTTTATTCAACATCTTCCACAACGGCAAATGCACGAGCAAGGATGTACTAAAAGCGAGAAAAAAAGGCCACCGCCGGCTATGGCTATACTCGACACAGAGGACGTCCAGAAAAAAACCATTAACACCCGAGCAGCCTCTTATACTCTAGTGTGCTCACACATTATTACAAGATTCTGTGAAGCGGCGCAAATCACCTGTGGTCCTCGCGGGACGGGGAAACGGGGGCGGGGCGGAGCGGAACGCCGGAAGACGGCTCGCGTCCGATATTTGCACGTTACGCACACGAGCACCATCGCGTCCGCACCGCGTTGGACCCGACGGCGCTGAATGCGATCAGGCGACGCATCTTCCCAAACCGTCGTCTGCGTGAAGTGATGGCGAACGAGCGGAGCGACGGGACGTGCAGCGCCTCCTCGACTGGAGAATCCACCGAGTTGTCCCGTTTACACTTTTTTTTGCATTTGTTACATTTGGTCTGTGTCCTCTTTATTGCACATTTTCAATTTCTTTAGTTTTTCTATACCATTTGATTTTGCCTCACTTTTTCTTTTGCACTATTTAGAATTAATTTATTGTATAAATTACTTAATTTATCTTACCTTTTGCACTTTTCTCTGCGACCCACGGATTATTCGATTCCTCTGTACGTCTGGAGCATATTGCAAAAAATTGGCGATAAAGTCAACTTTGAAAAAATTATAATCCAAAAATATATGATCAACATAGCTTCAATTTATCAAATTATAAAATTCGCACATTTATGTGTTCGTGGGCGACTAATCTTACTGTTTTGTTTGAAGGCCTGACCTCTTATTATGCAGATTAAAACAGTAATGGTTTTAAAATAACAAAACTGACTCAGAGTGAAAAAACGATTTTCGTACGAGACACAAAAAGATTTTTCAACAAATCCACCGGTGCAGGGAAACGTCCGACACCGTAGACACTTCCTGGGACAAGTCTCCCTCATTACTTTGCCCTCATTAGAGAGAAAATTCACATTCATTTAATAGAGTGCATCCACTCTTGTCTCGGACTCTGGGTGTCTTTATTCATAACTAATGTCCAGGTTGCAGTGTTTTCTTTTTGTCCTCCAGTAAAACTCTGGATGATAAGTGTGGAAAAGGAACTTCCCGCCTTTGACTGTATACGCTTTGAAACGAAAAGAGAGGCTCCGTGTTCCTTTTAGTAGAAGCCGGAAAAGTGTATTTTGACTCCAGCAGCTGCAGATTCCAATGACATTATACTCCTTTTGTATAATATCTGTCAGCAGGTAAAGGTTGTTTTTTTTCCCCACAGTTATCATTATCATATTTAATGTTGTAGTCTAACAGAACGCTTAGCGGTAGGCACACGACTCACGACAGCGGGGGATTGCACGCACGTGTGTGTGTGTGTGTGTGTGAAGGAAGTTCAAAGAGTTGACAGTGAACGAAGCAGATTAGTAAAATTAAATGTGTTTATCACAACTCCGTCAGATAAACACACACACACACACACACACACACACACACACACACACACACACACACACACACACACACACACACACACACACACACACACACACACACACACACACACACACACACACACACACACACACACACACACAGACGGAGACACACACACACACACACACACACTCATGCTCTGATGTAATTGCATCAGATTAAAATGTGCTAGACTGAACGTTCGGATCAGAATCTTTGAAGAGCAAGAAAAAAAAAGTGAATAAATCATAACGTGAACTTGATATGAAATGGTAAAAGGTGAGGAAAATAAAGGCTCGTAGTTCGTCTTGAGGGTTCTATGCTGCATGAGGTTCACGTTACAACGGTCTCATTTGGAGACAACACGGGGGGGACCGCCGTGATTTCTACACGGCTTCCGCCGAGAGGAAAAGGAAACAGACGAGTCGGAAGTTGTATTGTGTGCAGAGATACGCCGCCAGCGCTGCAGATGTGTTGTGAACGAGAGGACGTCGCAAGGCCCGCTGGCTGCTCGAGGCTCGGCGCGTCGGTCTCCCAGTCGACTGCATCATTCACTACGGAGGACAGTTGTTTTTTTTTAATGATTCACATCTGTGGGTGGCAGCGACCGTCCGCGAGTTCACAAGAGACGAAGACAAATCCCGTCGCCATTGTCCTTTTCACGCAACAGTTATGATGGCGAATAAAAAAACTAAAGTTTATTTCTACCGCAAAGGGGTTTACAACCCGCTTTACAAAATACATGGGTAGCGAAACGGCACACGACTGAACACAGTTTCAATTTGTTATTAATTGGCATTTATTGCTACATGTATTTCATTTGGAGGTTGCTGTTACCGTTCTGTTTAAAACGTTTAGCACTATAAGCCGTGGCCGCACTTTAACAGCTATTTAAAGGAAGTAATTGTTGTTTATTCCTCGATTGATTCATTCGTGCGCTTTTCCAGTTATGACTGTCAAACTAGATAATAAAAGAGGTTCTATGACATGCATGTGTTTCAAACCTGAGCCACGACAACACAACCAGGATGGCAACCATCACTTCCATACAGGGTTAGGAGCAAACAGCTGTCGGAATATCTCATATGAATTTTTTGGGGTTTTTTAAACGAACTGGTATCGGAGCAGCACTCGCTATTTGTGGATACGCGATGTCAAGGTATCGGGGATCAATATCGGGGAAGGGAGCATCTCTAGATGACAGGAAACAGAACGCCATCATTTAACATAACTCATACATCAACCTTGCTAACTCATCAGTTGACCCCTGTCGCACTCGCTCACATGCCAAATGTGTTTTCCCTCGGCTCCTCCGTCGCAGGCCTGGACAAGCCGCTCTGCTGTTTCTCAGCGTGTGTGCGCGCGTGAGTGTGTGTGTGTGTGTGTGTGTGTGTGTGTGTGTGTGTGTGTGTGTGTGTGTGTGTGTGTGTGTTTAAGCCGAGCATGTTCACATCACTGACACACTGTCTGCTGCCAGCGCTTCACTGACATGTCAGGAGAGAAGAGCAGAGTCTGCCGTCAGCTGGGAGCCACACACACACACACACACACACACACACACTCACACACGCACAGTCACACACACACACACACACACACACACGCACAGGGATGAAATCTCCAGAGAACAAACAGACTGAGCCTTTGGTTTAGTCGAGAGCAGACGTGTCTTAATGTTGCAGTTGTGTGTCAGTGGGGAGAAGACACTGACTGAGTCATTAACAGAGACGTACGGAGAGTTCCACGCGTCTGAGCCTCTCGCCACAGTGTGTGTGTGTGTGTGTGTGTGTGTGTGTGTGTGTGTGTGTGTGTGCGAGCGACTCTTTTTCTTCTTCTCCCTCAAAACGCCCCCATGTCTAATGTACCCAGCATTAAAGCGGCTTCTTTTCCAGGGAACACGCTGCATCACTCAGCTGTGCATTTCTGCACGTGAAATCCAACACAGAGAAATGGATGAAACGCTGCTCGGCGTGCAGACTCGCAGATGTTCGCTCAACACAAACTCGGTTCACATGTCGCCATTTAGCAAACAGCGGGAGCGAAAGGAAAGGAAACCTGACACCCCGCGGACGGAGTCTCTGTCTGTCTGCACAACGCTTCCTACGACGCAGTCTTTCTGCCACGACAAATATCATTTCTCTCTCGGCGTAGCGATCTTAACAATTAGTTACCCCATGTGTTAAAAGAATCACATATTAGTGTACCAACGTAGATTGTAGTGGAATTGGGTGTCATCCATGTCAAACTCAACGGCCTTCAGTGAGCTTCACTGACGCCAACGAGCACACGGGCGGAAAAAAACGTGACTGATACCGACCTGATCCGCCTCCGACGGACAGACAGCAGAAGGTCTCTGATCTCACTCTCACACACACACACACACACACACACACACACACACACACACACACACACACACACAAGCGTGAGAACAAGTCGTGTCTTACCTGCATTGTTGGGCGTCCGGCGAAGACGAGGGAGGCCCAGGATGAAGGAGGTCGGGTTGACGGAGACGGGAGGAGGAAGGAGACGGGAGAAAGAAAGAAATATATAAATCAAGTTATATGTCTGACTAAGAAATAAAAAAAAATGTTGGAAGCAGAAGTGAAGGAATAATAAGTTAGTGTGTAATAGGTTGTGTCTTTTGTCCCGGAGGATGCACACAACCAATTGTGCATTTTTGAAATATCGATGAAGCGATTTTGTGACTTCTCCATGACATCCCTCATCAGACGATATCATGTGACCTTTTTCGGATCAATATAAGCCGCAGATCACAAATAAAGTCCAATTATTTTGCGGAGGTATCTTAATTTTCTAATGGACCATATTTTTGTTGACCTTGACCTTTTTGACGGATCAGCTTAGAAACAGCTGCTGTTTTTTTTCACACTTCACATTTATCAATACGTTTGCATCCAATCGGAGATCTTTCCACGCAGCACGGCTCACATTGCTTTTTCTCTCGACACATTGGGGTTTTTTTTGGGACATTTTTTGAACAAGTCGTTTCCCGATTCATGTTTCCCTTCTTTGTGCCGTAGCCACTTTTGTAACGACGCAGACTCGACAAGGGAGAAAAGTAAGAGAGAGGTGAAGATATATCGACCTTTTGAACCTACACAATTTCAAGGCATCATCCACAAGTGTCTCCAAAA
This sequence comes from Scophthalmus maximus, assembly GCF_022379125.1. Taxonomy (NCBI): domain Eukaryota; kingdom Metazoa; phylum Chordata; class Actinopteri; order Pleuronectiformes; family Scophthalmidae; genus Scophthalmus; species Scophthalmus maximus. The sequence continues at coordinate 21,206,502 of NC_061525.1, forward strand.
GAAAAGAATAATGCTGCTGTTTTCTTGTCGGCAGGAAGTTGACCAGAAATGTCAACAGATGCTTAATTCTTAGCACATAGAGGAGGAAGAAATAGGTCACTTCTTTTTTGACCTTTTAGTTTCTAAAAGTTTGGTTCTTGGGCTTTTTTTTTCCTTCTCTTTTCCCTCGTAAAGGCCTTTGGTTTTTCCCGCAGTGTCCAGACACTCGGTGAATCGGAGAGACGGGGTTACTCATTGTTTTGAAAGGTTTCAGTTAAAAAGTCCATGTCAACAGACGAGCTGCCAGAAAAGCCTCCAGACGGCCGGGCGACTCTGCCGAGGTTTCATGGTGCCGGTGAGATGTCGGTTATTTAAAATGATTCTTCCAGTCAGAAAATGTATATCATGTTTAAACTGATGATGCAATACAGGACAGACTGTCCAGTCGGTGCATCAGCTGTGGGTCTAAATTGATATAGTCGCAAAGTTGTTTTTTGGTTTTGGGGGATACAACACAAATTATAAGTTAAGTTTTAATATGCATTAAAGCATGTGGGGGATGAAATATTCATTAAAAATGAAAGATAAACCAACTGAATGCTGATTTTGTGGAAAGAACAACACGTTAATTATGCCAATGTAGCTGCCTAATTTTTCAACAACAGTCCTTTGGCGAGATGTTCCAACAAGCATGAAATTGAATTTACAGAGATGCTACTTTACATACATACTTTATTTGCCTCCTCAAAAGTTTCATAGTGATACATTTCTTTTGTCACAACATAAGAAAGGTCTCTTCCTTCATGGTGAAGCTGTGTGCAGTGCTCTTTCACCCTCTCTCCCACATACTAATCGGCCGTCGGTCACAGTCAGACTGACCACCCGCAATAACGGGATCATCTCTCCTGCGTCCATGTCCCATTAAAACATCGATGAAGTTTAGTACCGTCCTCCGCGGGAGAGCAGAATTCAAAGATAAACTCGGTAGATACCGAAAGCGTACCAGACCTGCCTTGCTCTTGAACGTTCTGCGTGCGTGCGTCGTCGCCCTCCCAAACAATATCCCTACCAAGTATACTGAAAATATGACCATGCATTTTATTCACTCAAGTTTTATTCATTTGCGCAAAGAGGATGTTTTTCTTTTCCTTTGTTAGAGTTGAGAGCCGTTCAATTACTACAATTTGCTGCTTTTGAATTGAACTGACTTGGAAACGTGTTCATTCCGAACAAGCAAAGAAAGAAAAACAACAAAAGAAAACAATGAAACAAGTGGACAGACATAGAAAAGTATAATATTCACAAACAATGAAAAAGCATTAAGCAAAAGAAACTGTCTAACACTCGAAAAGGGGGCGAGAAGAAGAAGAAGAACTTATTTAACCGCACCCCTTCTCCCCGAGTCATTCATCTATAATTAATAAATAATCAGCTTCCTTATTGATTGAAATCTATACTTCAGTTAGTATAACTTAAAACATGTCTTCACCTGCTTGAAGTCAAAGAGATTTTATTATTATCTGCTTGAACTTGTAAAGGTGTTGCATGTGTGTGTGTGTGTGTGCATGTGTGTGTGTGTGCATGTGTGTGTGTGTGTGTATTCAGTATTATCATCTTCTGGGGACCTGAATCTGTTCACACTGTAGCATCATAGGGAATAAACCTAAACCCTTGTTATGGTTAAGGATGGATTAAGCAAGTCTATGTACAGTAATGTCCTTCTGAGGTCATGAAGCTTATTTTATATATTTCACTTTCTAATCCCTCAGGTTCATCACAACTGTCCAACAAGGATGTGGAACGTCAGCACTGTACCAAAAACTGTGTTTTCCATGTTTCGTTATACAGGTGAAGTGGGGTGCCCTGTGTGTCTGTTAAATATTACGCACTGGCCCTTAATTACGTTTCCAAAAAATGTTGCTTCATAAACAAAACATCCCGACCCCCTCGCGCACCGACAATCACGCGCAGCCCATTTTTCCCGAGAGCACAAAGGTCGGCTCATCTATCACTTTTTGGATGCGCCAAATTTCTCACAGCGCTGCTCTTTGTTGCTCGCCGTTGGAGAATCGGAGCGAGCGCGACGCATGAAGCTCTGCCATATTCATAAGGTCAGAGCTTCATCATACTCAGCCTGCATGAAGACGTCACCGGGCGTTTGGCTTCGGAAGCTGGTCAGTGAGCCGCTTTTCCATTTTTAAGTCTTTTTTTGCATGGTATTTAACATAATCACTGTCTTAGCGGTTACTTGAGCCCCACCGTTCACACGCTGCAATTATTATTATTATCAGTATTAAGCAGCAGCCTGACTGGCAAAGAGAAACTGAACGCTGTGATGTGATAATTCATAGATAACATAACAGTTGGAGACAAATGACTGTAATAAACGATTGATACATGGTGGGGAATCCATATGACCAGTTCACCGCTACATTCAAACGTACGCTGCCGGAACCCCCCCCGGAGGGATTTGCTATGCGACGACAACAAAACATCACCGGAGGGGATCAGAAGACGGAGAGCGCCAAAAAAAAAAAAAAAAAATCAATGGACGACGAGGAGGGGGGAAAAAAAATTCATTTCTATAAAAGTGTCGCAGACCATTGTTTGTTGAAGGGGAAATAAACCTACGGCTCGAGCGGCAGGTTGCACGGCCAGAAAAAAAAGAAGAGCCATACAACAGTTGCTCATCTAAATGGTTTTGAAACTGTGTCTTTGCGATTTGCAGAGTCAGATCCACTCACCGAAATGAAACACTGAACCCATCGAAGCTACCTAGCAACTACCTCGTGTCTAATCGACTGAGAGAAAAACGCTCACCAACGGACACTTGATGAAACGGGCCTATGCCTCTGCTTCCGCGTTCAAAAGGAGAGGCGGGTGAACGAAGGGGAGACACCGAGCCGCGCGCCAAACATCGTCCCTCTCGGAAAAACCGTCGCACGCTCTTTCCGGTCCGCAAAGGCGGATGTTAAAAAGACATCATATATACACACTCTCTGCACAAAGAGGCCCCCCGCGGTGGTTGCATCAATCGACAGCAACAGAAAAATCCGTCTGGATCACTCCACAGAGAAATCGATGCCCGGTCGCATCAACAGCAACAAAAAGCCGCCTCACGCTCTGCGAGCTCAGATCTCGCCGAGGGAATCCGCCGTTGACGTCTTCGGCGGACGCTTTCTACTCGAGGGGAGAGCGATAATGGCGTTAATGGAAGTGGCACAATACAGACTGTGACGCCGCGGAGCCCGATCCACTACCTCCCCCCCCCCCCACCCCCATTCGGCGGACAAATAGAGAGTGTTCCGGCCGAGCGGCGACGGCGAGGAGGGAGCTGTTAAACCCGCTGAGCTGTGACGGAGAAGTGACCCGTCCCTCCTCCCTGTCCGCCGCCACGAAGTCCTTCAACCGACGGATCGAAAATGTGCGTCGCCGGTTGGGTTTTTTTCCTTCGCGTCGAGAGAGACACACACAGTTCCGCAGCCGCTGTCCGGTGTTCCGTGAAATCTCAACTTCTAGCCGGTGCTTATCGTCTCCGCCAGTCTGAGGTCAGTCTTTTTCAAGCGGGAGTTAGGATGGTGTGCGGATCCGGAGAAGAATTCAAAATGAGACGGCGGGGAGACCTTTTGTTTACAAAAGAGACTGAGGTTTAATTCAGTTCAGACGTGCAACAAGTTCATCGGTTATGGGATAAGTAATCGATTACCAAATTAATCACTGACTATTCTGATGATGGTTTAATCGGTTCAAGTCGTTTTTATGAAAAAAAAAAAGGTCAGAATTCTTTGATTTCAGCTTCTTCAATGTGAACATTTTCTGCTTTCTTTCCTGAGCTGAATATCTTTGGCGCGTGCACAAGAAAAAAAACATCATCTTGGTGGTTTGCGAAACACGATCCGAATTTCTCACCATTTTTATGGACCAAACAACTAATCCACAGATTAATGGATGATGAAAAGAACCGTCGCCCGCCCTGGTTCAGTTCTCAATCCGCAGAACTGACGTGTCAGTTAAACAGCAGTGACAAAGCTCCCGAATGAAACAACCTCGGAACTGCAGGTGCGGCCGAGCTTGCGGCCACATAGCGAGGCCTTGGTATCGCCCGCGCGCGGCCCGAAATCCGAGAGCCGCGCGCAGCCGGAGCTCAGCCGCCGTCTCCGGACACAGAGCGATAACCCTGCGCTGAGCCGAGAGGGAAGCGCCCTGCTGAAAGGGAGGCACGCGTTTTACCCCCGCTGTGATCTAATGGGATTATCAATTTCGGCCTCTTAGAATATAGAATCGTATCGTCGGAGTTAAAGCGCGGCTACTCCGCGGAGGCTGCAATTTTTCTATAGGGGATATTTCTGTAGACGCAGATGTCAGAAGAAAAAGACCAACAGAGATCACATCAGCAAACTGATACCGCGGGGGTGGGGGGGGGGGGGGACTACGCTGTCCTGCTTATCATTTTTAGCACTTGAACGGCTGCAAAACTAAAAGTGCATCAACTCGATGTTAAAAAAAAAAAAAGTTGCAGAACGCAGCGAGGTAACCGACGTGCGTTTTGTGAGCTCACCGCCACGTCCGCCCGCGGCACGCGCGCGTGGGCAGGACGCAGGACGAAAGCTCCGTATTTTTTTAGTCAAAGAGGCTTTTAGAACACCGAGGGGTTGATGAGTGATGGAGGCTGCCAGTGGGGTTTTTTTTTTAAAAATTTTTAATGGCACCGGCTTCTATCCCGGCTGTCAGCGGCAGCACAGGCTCATCACTCCGCCTCCACAAATGAAAGGGTCCGTAGTTGACGAGGAGCACCGGCGCTGCGGTGGATTCCTCGGACGGGTTGCTGCTGCTCTCAGGCCAAAAGTCAGAGACGGGCTTTTGGTTTTTCAAAAGACGCGCAGGAGGTTCTGCAGGAAATGAGCTGTGAAATGAGCCGCGGGACCCAGACGACGCCGACGAGGCCCGGCGAGCCGTTAGCGGATTTATCAGTTGGACAACAGGACGGAAAATAAATTTTGATGGTTCCCTTTTATCGCACATGACAATTAATTGAATATATTTGGGTTCGGGGGGGGCTGGTCGGACAAAATAATACATCTGTTACATCACGGTTTTGGAACGTAAGGGCGACATGGAACACCGTGAGGCACGGCGTGCAATTCTGGATTGTTAAGCAAATGAAATGAGTTCCCAGAATTCCCCTGAGTCCCAGGTAAGACAAGGTTCAAATAAATTAAATTAACTCCTTTGACATTCAGAGGAGAATGATTACCAATATTAATATTAACAGACACAAATCACAGACGACATATCCTCTTCTTTCTATTGTAAGTTCTTCCAGGATCAGTCGTCATCACAAAAGACAATAACAACATTAGTGTGTGTGTGTGTGGTGAAAGGAGGATTGGGAATATGTGGTGTAATTGCAGTCATCATTATAAAATTATGCAGCCGTTGCAATGAGAACCTTTCATTGTTCCTTTATCCCAACAAAGACGACCGTGCCAGTTCCAGAAACACCTCGGGGCGCTCCGACAAACACACACCGTCCTGGAGACATACAGGGCTCACAGTCGATCTGGTTTATTTATATATCCCTTTGTTTGGTTTTTCTTTTTGTCCTACTACTTTTGGGAATGAATCGTTCCGAAATTATCAACGCATCAATTTGCTGAAATTTGGAATTTTGAACGGCCGCTGCTCTGACATAAGATAAAGTATAATTGCTCGTGCAAGTAAGTATGTGTGCAGGCGTCTTAAAACTCTGGGTCTCGTCTATCTGCACAAACAGATGGGAGCCTATTCATGCGGCGAGCCAAAAATATCAACTTGTTTCGTGCAAACATGAACATTATGTATCACATCCAAGCGGCGGACCTGGAGGGCATTTGGAGCAGACACATAATTACATCTATCAAAGGCCAAATGTACGTCGTGAGTGTCTCATCCTTCAGAGCGGCTGTTTGCGGCTCGGCAACATCCAAACAAGACACTCGTGGACGTCTGTCCCACTTTCCCCACAAACACGGCGACCGCGCCGCTGACAAATGGATCGGAGTTAGCCTATGAGCATCGGATTGCGGTTTTCAGAGAGAGAACTTCCTTTTTCCGCAGTCGATCAACCCTAAAAGAAGCTGTCACACAAAATAGATTCTTTAAAAACACTTTGGTGTTTCTCCTTCTTCGTCTCACGCTGACTGAGGCTGTAATCCTCGACGACTTCAAGTACAGGATTTCAGACTCACCGAAGTTCAACATGCACCGTGTCTGTTCGGAGCTGCGGTCGGGTTGTGACGAGAGAATACCAACACTCTTGCCACGCTCAAACTGTAACATCTGACTAAATATTGCTATCGCTGCGTTTCACACCTGAAAGTCTGGAGCGAGGTCCACGCGTGCATGACCTAATGACCTTCGTACATCGTGTCATCGTCCCCTGTGTGAGCTGCGTCCACCTATACTTGCCCGTGATTGGCTCGTGTGTGCGTGCGGGTGAGCACTGGACGCCCGGCGTGTTTTCATATTGTCAGGTGGTAGTCTTTCTGTTTGAATGGAGAAAATGAATGTAGCGGTTTGCTTCGGGGCGTCTGTGGCTCAGGAGACGGAGAGTGGCTCGATCCTCGCTTTCCGTGTGTGTGTGTGTGTGTGTGTGTGTGTGTGACTCGTACTGTAGAAAAGGCACATTGATTGGTCGAAAGGAATAGAAAAGCGCTACATAAATACAGTCCATTTACCATCTTATGAATTTTTCGTTGCCACTATCATTTTCCTCCATTTAGGCAGCCTTCACGAAACCTCTCCGCCGACAGCGGCGATTAAGAATCAGCCGCCACGCTTGTTATCGGGAGAAACCGGCCTAATTACAAAGTGACACGTGATGCAACTACGTACACCTCCTCGTACGCGCAAAAAAACCTTCTCAGCTGTGTTACTGCAAACGGCACCGAGCTCCATTGGCATGTAGCAAGAGTTTCCTGGGCTGAGAAATCGCATTTAGTAATTTCGAATAGATCCACACACACACACACACACACACTTGACCCTGGAGCAGCAGTCTCTTGCAGATCTATCCTCTTACACGGTGTATAAAGTACAGAAGGTCTGAGGGTGAACATTTCAAAAAAAAAAAAGTGGAATACAATCGTGTCTGAGAAATAGAGAAAAGAAATAAACCATAAATCACCGACAACCGTGTCACGAATATAATGCGGACGGAGGTCACTGAACACAACCTTCCAACTGCAGAGCCGTGAGGTTACCAAGGCAGACGAACTGAAAGATGAAACAAACAGAAAAGTAAATATCAATATGCGATCATCTCAAATCAACGATTTTGGCTGCTCAGGCTACAAAGTATGATTATCCGTTAACAACTGAGTCACAAGAGTCTTGCTTTTCGACGCAGCGATGCTAAGTCTGATGATATTCACCAATGGTTATTAGCATCGGATCTTAGTAAACCTGTCGCCTGCCTTTACGACATCACCATCGCAATGTCGCACTGAACGAATGGTCACGTGATAATGGCCGACCCAGACACCCAACATGTTTAATATTCCAGTCTCAGGGTTTCTCGGGGGGGGGGGGGGGTTCGCTCGCCCGTGCAAGTGGGGGGAGACCGATCAATGTTTGTTTAACTGTCCCTCGACGGTAAAAGTGAACGCAGCCTGAAACCATTCCGTCCGAGAACCGATCCATTCTCAACAAGTCCACACACACTTTGACCTTTGACCCTTTGACCTCGAGGACCTTTGAACTACCGTGCCATGAAGGAAAAAAAAAAAAACACCCCGAAAATATTTAGAAATCTTCCCGTCTCCCCTTCGGTTCTTCTCAACCGCCATCGTGACCCGCCCCACGCTCGGCATCTTCATTCCGAGGACCTTGGGGGAGTGCAGCCTTCGACTGCACAGTGTCTACGATTATGTTTTTTTGACACGGCGCTGTGAAAAGCCAGAGAAACAGTGCGTGTAAGGTACTTTGCACGCCACCGCTGGTGTTTTTGTGCACTGGCAGACATTTCCCACAATGGAACTCTGAAACAAAACAGCGAGAAGTCGCAGCGCGTCTGACTTGCTCCGTTCCCTGGGCCAAATGTCGATTCTCCATCTTAGCGTGACTCGGGTGTGTTTGTGTGTTCACACGTGTCCCATCTGTATTCTGCTCTTGACTTCATCTTTTTTTTTTTTTTTTCCCGCCTCGCTCCCTCTCCTCTTCTCCGTCCGTAATTAAAACGCAGGTAATGGGGTCACGGCTTCACCTTCACACACCGCGCTAAAAGTGAAGGTTTATGACTATTTAATAGCGCGACGGGCCACGTCGCAGATACACGCGCTGTAACAGACAAACACACACGGGCAAGATTCTCTAACTGACCCGGGCAGCGTTTCTTTTTTTCCTTAGACTGAACTGGAGAGAAACGCTGCAGCCTCACAGAGGGGATTGGACAACGGCCGCATTGAACAACTGGTGTGGGTCTATTGCCTTGAGTGCCGTTGTTTTTTTGTTTCTTGCATTGAAAAAGGGCCTTTTCCACCATCACCTGCAGGAGAGAAAAAGGCAATAATTAAGTGTGCATTGTGAACATTTTGCTTCCAGACTCCGTCCGTTCCCATGGAGCGTTGTGTTTCTTTGGTGTGAACAGAGAGCCAGGAGCCAGCAGCTGTAATATCTATTCACAGATGACAGCAAAGAAGAGGAAGAGGGGGGGGGGGGATATAAAAATCAATAGCCAGTTTAACAAGATTTCTGTTGGAGCTGTCGGGAGCAACAACAGATCAAACGTCTGAGACAGGTTCTGAGCTGGAGCTCCACTTCAGAGTTTCACGTCCCGTTACATCCCGTGAGGATGTTGGACATCTATCCGCTTGGAGTTCATTTAAACTGGATCTAAGATTTCTAGTTAGAGACTCGAGTTCCTTGATATGGTGCCTTTCCCCTCACTTGCATCACTGACGCCGGCCGTTTGAACATCTTCGTCTGACGCTGCTCTGTGGTTTCGCCGTGTGCACGAGCAGGTTTCATCGCTCTGACAAGTGCTTTTCGACAACTCGCGCGCGGGATAGTGGGGGGGGGGGGGGGGGGGGGGATTCAACTGCCAGGTTTGGAGAAAGGCTCCACAGAGTCTACCGGTCCGAAAGAAAGCTCTTGCTTTCAGTTACGTTGGAGCAGGAATTGTCAGTCGTTACCTGAGGATTCACGTGGTGATAATTTAATATATATATATAAATTATATAATTTAATAGAACTTTCACTCACGCACGCACGCACCACACACACACACAGACACACACACACACACACAGATATGTTTTTTCCAGGGGAGGGTGATATAGCTTGTGGGGGGGGGATGTGATATTGAGAAGCCCATTTTGTCTCCTGTTTTCTACATCATGGCTTTCTCATGGGCCATTGCGCCTTCGTAATAACCGACATTGGATTGTTCACTGCGATTTTTATTGCCGTCGTGACATTTTTTGCAAACATCCACGGCTCCCGGATGACGACCGCAAATGAGTCTTTTCTTCTGGTGCCACCGTGAGGTTGATGTGAGTGTGTGTGTGTGTGTGTGTGTGTGTGTGTGTGTGTGTGTGTGTGTGTGGGGGGGGGGGGGGGGGGAGATGGAACTTTCATACATTCAATTTTACTCGCCGCTTGATGAATCGCAACGTCTTTCTAGTGATCCCTAGAGACATTTGGTGCCACCGGCGGCATCTCGGCGTCGACTGGATGGATTGGGACGGGATCTGGTTCAGACATCCACGACCCCCTCAGGACAAACTGTAATAAATTTGGTCATCCGCCGACTCTTTTTCCATCAGCAGGCACATATTTTTAATTTGTCCGTTACGTTAGTTGTTGGCCAAATACCAGCAAAATGAGCCTCAGCTCATTCCCATCACTGTCTTTTAGTGTTTAGTACTAATACAAATATTAGCATGTCAAAATATTAGCATGGAAAGGATGAGAATATCACCATTAATCTAAAAGCATCACTCGGGCTACAGACTCTTATTCTTACTGACTTTTATGATAACTCCCTGGCGAGTGTGTAATACTTGCTCTGGATGCAACTTTTCATCATAAAAGACAATTAGGTTTATATTGTATCGAATGGGAATCATGCCTTTTGGAGATCTATTCATATTCCTGGAATATGACAATGATAGGTGGATACTGGAGGCTGGTGTCTTAATAGATTACTGGTTAGAGATAATCAAATCCATAGTCAATACTAGTCAGACTAGATATTAAATGTTAAAGGTTTCGCACGGCAGCTTCCAAAATCGGGTCTCTTAGGTACAAACTTACTTTAACCAATAAACCCTTTAATACACCTAAACTTAACCCTAACCCGGACATTACAACCAAGACTTGACCATCCCCCCCAAAAAAGTAACACTTCAGTTTGTGAGGACGAACCAAAATGTCCTCACTCAGAAAGTTATATAATTCAAGCTGGTTCTCACAAAGATTGAAGAACAAACACGCACACACACACACACACACACACACACACACACACACACACACACACACACACACACACACACACACACACACACACACACACACACACACACACACACACACACACACACACACACACACACACACACACACACACACACACACACACACACACACACACACACACACACTTTTCACTTTCGTCCGTGTGATCAACATCGACTGGAATGAGAGTATCTGGCAGAGTGACGCGCACATTCATTTTCAATGCTCTAAGTATATTAAAAGTTGAACTGTGATGGAGGCTAAACAAAGTTGTGATGGGAAAATTGATTGGGTTTGACGCTGACTCAGGAAGACGGAGACCGTAGATGTCTTAAGCAGAAGGGCCCAACGTGTATCGAGGAGATACCTGGCTCGTTACCGGATCAACAGGTGGTCAGTGCATGGTGTCCCGAAAAAAAATCGGCATATCCCCGGTCGCTGCGGTGTATTTATCTCTCTCAGAATCACGTGTCGCCATCTCACAAACAGAGCGGCCCTTCTCCGTAGCGGCACTCTGTCTATGTCGGAGTGGGTTCTATATTTACTGCGGCGCGTCTTGCGAGAGATGTAACCTAAATTCTGCGACTGTCCCGGGCCTGCCAGAGCTAAGACGACCTCGCAAAGGGAACCAAACACTGGTCGTTATATTATCTCAGAGGGGAGAGCGAGAGAGAAGTTCCTCGGCGAGTGACATGTTGCCCAAAAATATAGTCTTTGCATCTTCAAACGCAGTTGGATTTATTGAATTTAAAAAGGCATTACAGCCGGTTTCTTATTTCCCACCATCGTATCATCGGTCAGATCACAGACTTCAGAGCAGTTTTAATTTTGTCCCTCACCCGGCACCACATAAATATATATTCTGCATGTCTGTTAGTCTTTTCACAAACAGCTTTATCCGTTTTCCTTTCACAGTTGTGAAACGCCCATTTTGGTATTGTGTGTGGCTGCTGGCCCAAATACAAGTGGACACATTCAGGCTTTTTTTTCTTCTTAACATTTTTATTTCGCCCGCTTTTGTTCCGTCCTCTTTTGCCGCTGCAGTACAAACACCCGTGTGCTTCAGGAGCTCGCTGTTTCCCTTTGTGCATTGGAAACATATTCAGAACTAATCTCTCCGAAAAGAGCTTTGAGTGGCAAAACCGCCAAATGACCTCGAGCGCAATAAGCAGACCGGCTCCATGCGTCGAGTGCCGTGCCGTGCTGTGCCGTGCGGGGGCTGCGGCTCGGCGTCGCGCTGAGGTGGACGTACGAGTTTTAAAACGGAGGAGAGAAAGAAGTCCAGTGGAGAAACAGAGGAAATGTATCCGCGAGGAAGGAGCGTCTGCTCTGATCTGAGCGGCAGCCCTCCGGATACAGTCGCTCATCATTACAGAAACAAAGAATAACAAACCCCGCTCGACGGCGCGGTAGATCGCAGAGAGGGTCTCGGCACAAATCAATCTCGCTCTTTTCCTTTTCCTCCGAGGGAGGTCATCGACAGACAAAAGAGAAAAAAGCAAGAAAAGAAACCAGAAGGTTTCTATTGGACTTGGGCGCCAACCGCCTCACCCAGACGTTTATTAATCGTCTCTCGAAACCCTATTAATCTTTGGTAATTTAGGGATTTATCGCTAAACATCACACTGGGAACAACGTCCTCTTCCTCCGGCGCCTCCACGTTCAAATCAGGAGCTCGCCGACAGCAGCCCTCATCCGTCCGTGAGGGAAAGAGTGGCCGGTTGGAAAATGAGTGGGTTAAAAAGGGCATTAAGTCTTCGGGAACGTGCCCCAATCAACATGTCAATCGCTTCACCTCCATCAGCAACACAGCCGTCCGCACGTCAGCCCGCTCGCTGGCGTCTCCCTCGGGCTCACTGTGACGTACCACGTGAGAGACAACAAGTCGGACGGGAACACGGGAACTTTTGTTTTCCCAGGACAACACTTAAAAAGTGTTTGTTTTTTTTTCTTCCTCGGCACAGAAATTGCACACGAGGCCAAATTTGTCTACAGAAACGGGCCTGCCAGACCTCCGAGGGAACTGGGCACAACAACAACAAACGACAAATGAATTCATATTCACAGTGTTTTATGAAACCAGAACCCTGAGCACATACGAACCCCGCCTCTCGCCCAGTGTCAGCTGGGATTGGCTCCAGCCCCCCCCCCCCCCCCCCGCGACCCTTTAATGGATAAAGCGGTAGACGATGGATGGATGGATGGAAAAATGGAAGAGTTTCCTCAGGAAAAGAGTCTTCAATATAATATTTCATTTATATCTCCAAGCAGTCTGACGGTCTACAACTGCCCTGACCAGGAACACGTCAACAATAATCAACACAAATTCAAATGCCTTCCGCAATACGAAGCAGCATTGTAGGAACTTTTAATATGTCTCTGATGTATATATGAGGGAGGCGGGGGGTTACTACAGGTTCAGTAGAGCATCACATCACTTCTCCTCTCTCCCTCTTTCCCCATATGACTCATACTGAAAAACTTTTCCCCCCTCTCTTCGGGAACAAACTCCTCTCTCTGTTAACACGCTCACGTCGTTGGGTGTTTTCCTCCGCTCAGAGTTCTCAGCGTATTCAAATTGAATTTGATTTCCCCTACGCACAGCCGCCAGGGACACAGAGTGGAGGCGGTTCTCCCCCGTCTTTACGACCGAGAGGCTTAATTCATTTCACTCAGTTGGACGAGAAATCGAAACGAGATGATAACGGCGATAATTATAACGGCTGGTGGTCACCTGAAATGGAAATGGAAATAGACGTTTAAGCCAAACGCTTTGGGTTAACCTTGTCATCATGATGGAATTTGAGATGGCTTTTAGCAATGAAAAGTGCTCTATAAATGCAATTTATTATTATTATTATTATCAAAACTGATTGCACAATGCAATGTCCGTGCCTCCATTTGTCCGACACAAACCTTGATTTCTTGAAACCTTGAAAAGCGACAATATTTATGGCACAGAGAGGGATGGAAAAAAGCGATAAAACAAGAGTTGAACCTCGGACGGACGTTCACTACGTGAAGTAGAACCTTCGGTGGACGTACTTCTTGTGTTCATTCTCATCCGTCACCTCCTAAGTGGCGTCGACAACTTCCCTGTCTGAGGAAAAGTACCTGCCTCCTTACCGCCGTCTTGCTCGACTTTGCGACAGCGACCAAACAGTAATACCACCTGGAACCACTAGGGGGCATGACAGTTGCGTGTTGCATCTTTAATGCCGTAAAGCTATAGATGACTGCTAATAAATCATTATAAGAGCTGGAAAAACACTACTGAAGGTCTTACATCACAGTCCACAACAGACTATATTAACAATGTATCATCGTCAAATCTCCCCCGGTGTTGGGAAAAAAAGAGAGCAGCTGTGGATTATCGGAGCTAAATTTAACGTTAGAATCAAGTGTTCTGTGGTCATTCGATAACCGGTTCATTTGGGTTTAATCTGAACGGACTGAATAATTGCATTAATCACGGCGGGCTGAAGCGCCGCACGGAATTTTTTAATCAGCGCCGTCACCGCCGTTGCTGAGTGGATGGGATGCGTCGGGGGCTTGTTTGAAGTGGATCACCGCTTCCCTCCGACACCCACTCTGCACCACCCAAACACTCCACAGACTATCTGCTGATTATCAGCTATATACACATTTTCGCTGCCGTGTTTGTTCCCAAACAGAAAATGCGGCATGAAATTAGTCAGAGCCACTGAATCAGAATTAATCTCCTGACGGTGGGGCTCGAGCAAGGAAAGCCTGTACTTAGCGAGGGCGGTGCGCGTGTTTTACGAAGGAAATGCAGTTTGATTAAGATTAAGAGTCGAAGAAAACGTTGGGCCAAATGCGTGGCAGGTCTTGCTCAGGAGTATCTTATAATATTAAAGTTTAACGAGTAAAAAGCCAAAGTTACGTTTTGGATCAAAAAAAGTAAAGAGAAAAAGGAGTTCTATGACAAAGTAGGACTAAGTATAAAACAAGAGCACTCGGAGAGCGCAGACCTTCGCCAAAGCTGAGCTAACCACCCACCTACATGCTGTTTGACCCAAAACTTGTATTACCAACTTCATTCGAACTACACATTTTTTGAATATGCTATGCATTTTCAAATGGATATGACTCAACGTGTGAAACTTTGCCCTGTATCTCGCAATGGTGAAGAATCTCTCCAAAAATATCCTGGATCCAAATCCAGATCCATCCCAAACGTAAATCACCTTTTAACATGGCAGACGCCCATCTTTGATAAAAAAAAAAAAGGATACAAATCAAATCCATCCATAACTTTTTGGAGTAATACTGCGAACAAAGAAACCGACAAAACTGAATGAATCAGATAACCTCCTTGGCGGAGGCGTGTCTGCGTCAGTAGATGTGTGGAAGTTGTGTAGGTGTGTAACCTCCGGCAGTGGACTGCGTTGCGTTTCTCTCCCTTGGCCTCCTGCCGGCTGTCTCCCCCCTCACCTCTCTGTGGGTCACATCCAGTCCTGGAGCGACTCCCGACTCTGCCTGCATGACGCCAATCACTAGAACAACAGGCCCTGAGAGCAAAAAACCTGTGGAGAGCTTTAATTACAAGTTTCTCCGGTGGTAATGTCCCTCAGAAAGTGTTTGGTTTGTCCTGTTTAACTTGCGGGAGCTTCTGAAGGTCGGAGCTTCTGCAGCCACGGATGAAATAAATCCGCGTCTCCTGGCGTCCGTTGTTGCGTGAACGAACCGCGGAGAAAATCAATCAAACGGCCAAGAGGTTGCGGCTCTCGAAAGACGGCGAGCTCAAAAAGAATAAAGTGTGGAAAACGTTGACTGTCAGAGGAAATAATCGTGTGAGAGGAATGAGAGGGAGGGAGGAATCGACTCGCCACAGTAACTCGGTCAGCTCACGTCGTGGCCTAGTGGGACACTCAACTGAACGGATATGTAACATGGTCCTGCGGTCGTAGGAAGAATGAGGGAACTGTATTTTAAATCCACTCTCTTGTTTTACCAGGGTTATTCGGTATGGCACACTGTACGGATTATGACTGAAGAACACATTTGTTTGACTCAACCGTCAAACCACCACGGCAGGAGGTCGCCTGACGAGCAAGGACGTTTCAAATCACGGATTGAACAAACCAGGGGGCCTCTCTCCGAGGTACTCCGGCGCCCTCCCCCAGTCCAAAGACGATGCGGATTGGGGGGTCGGGTTCATTGGAGGCTCTATATTGACCGTAGGTGTGAATGCGTGAGTGAATGGTTGTTTGTCAGCCCTGCGATAGGCAACATGTCCAGGGTGAACCGCGCCTTTCGCGGATGGATGGATAATCAAAATCGACGTAGAACAAACATAGTTTTAGTGTCCGGTATCCAACATAACAAAGACCACTTTTTGTGCTCGGGATCCCACAAAAAATTAAGAGGAAACAAGACGATTTATTGGAGCAAGTTGTTTTCCTAAACCCAGCTGCCAGTAGCACCATCATCACTACCATCTGACATCAGACGTCACTGGAAAGTAAAGCCTTGGAAGCCATTGCACTTGACAGGTTGTAACAGCGATCCATGCGTTCAATAGTTAAGTATGGCCCTCGTAGGATGTCGTAAAAAAAAATGTTAAGGTTCCCCACCCCTGCTCTGATAGGAAGTAGGTATGTCGATAATTACTTCATTGTGGCTCATCTGCAGGGTAGGAGTGCAACGGCTTGGCTCAGAGTCAGAGAGTAAAACGATGAATGAGCACAGACATCCATCTTTCCGATTAAAAGGGGCATCCAAACCTAGACGATGTGTCCAAGACTCTTAATACACGGAATCTGACAGAATGAGAGATATGAGAAAGATGGCCACGTCCATCTGTGTCCGTGTCAGACCGGATACTGGAATGATTTCATCCAATGTAATGTTTCAGTGCTGCCTACTTACAGAACATTATATTCACTCACTGGCCGTCTCTATTTTTTCTAGAAAAAATGATTTGGATGAGTTCTGGTTTCATGGCCAGAGTTTCATAGCTTGAACTGAATAATTGCGTTGGGCTCTTCCGCAGCGTCGGTGTTATGGAGCAAACAAACTGCCGGGGCATTGTACAGTTCGGGCTATTCTTCGCTAAACAAAAGGCCGTAATTACAGTTTCCATTAGGTTTTTGTTTTGCTTAATCACCAAACGGAGAATTGGAGAAAGCCCCGGGCGAGACAAAAGGATTGGGCCACATGCATTAAGTGGATGTTAGAGGATAGTGAACATGAGCAGCTGAGCTTTGCCCGTGAGGTGGTTTGGAACAGCCTTCCCGTCTAACAAAAAAAAAATCAGTTTATCTTCCAATTTCATACAGACGTCATGGAGGAAAACACTCGTTACGGTATTCTTATTGTCATGCCACGCTTATTAGAAATTAAGGGAAGCTTCATCAGAAGACGGGACACACTCGCAGACTCATTATGAATTGAGCTCATTAGAAAACCAACAAGCCAACAGGCTTTCATGCACCGAAACTGAACATAGGAAAATAAACATCCAACAAATATCTCCTTGTGAATACGCTAATAAAGCGAAAATAAGATAATCTGTGTTTATGATTACAGCCTCAAACTTACGTGAGCTGAACATATAAACCCCCGATGTCGGGCGAGCACATTGGTCCACAGCTGCTCGGTTATGAGCACAGACAGAAAAAGAACCGCCTGGAATTAAAAACTGTAACATTGAGTACCTGCACCACTGGACCTCGCAGGAGACGAGCTCGGCGGAGACCACAGATAGGCGGTGTAAACCTCACACACACACACACACACTGCCACACAGAGGTCCGAGGTGGACCATCGGACGACTTCACAGCAGGAGATTCGACTGGTCATTGTGGAAAAAAATCACGAATGACACCGACAACAATAATGATAACTGTGCAGTTTTGACCTAAATTAACAACTCTGTCGAATACCAGGACCGAAAGACTGAAGCATCTCACTTCATTCCATTAATAGATTAAGAGGTTGAATGTCCGCTGACCTCTGTACACGTTGCATTTTCAATTACTCTTTTTAATCATAACCATGGTTTTCTATGCTCATGTCCCATCAAACGAAAAACCAACTTTAACGGAAGCTCGATCAGAAAAAATTGATCAGTTGTACTGAAATGATTCTGTGTGTGTGTGTGTGTGTGTGTGTGAGATCTGTCGACAGTGGATGTCGTGTTGCTCTCTCTCGTGACATCACCACAGCAGACCCTGTCCGCGCCATGTGCCACGGTGATTAAAGTGTATTTCAGTGCAGCGCATTACGATCCGGCGTGTCAATATTGAGCAGCACGTCCTCACTGACAAAACAATACCGTCACAGACGGCCTCTGTTGAGCTGCTTGAAACATCTCACGGCTGTGGAAGTTTATTGCGACTGATCTCACTTCATTTTTCCAGTTATTTGTGTCTTACTTCAGTGAATTATTTTTTTCTTTGCATTTTTGTCCACCGTGATGATTTATTGGCTCTGATAACAGAGCGTTTCACATTGCCAACAATGTTTTTTTTATATAATTATTTTTGCTTGTTAAGTCTGTATTTTTAAAAGTTGGCTTTGACAATACGTAGCACTACTGCACACAGTAAATGTTGGTCATGACACACACACTCACACACACACACACACACGAGCGAGGGAGAGCAGGTGTTGTTATATAATCACTCATTTATCTCAACTTCTCTTCCTGGGCATTATTCATATCAGCATTCAAAAAAATAATAATAAACAAAAAGGTTTCATCATATAGTTGAGAGCAGCAAGTACCGCTGTAGTAGATGTGATATTGCATCACCCGGCAGGAAAATCTGCTAAATTTATGGCGGTAATGGAGACAATTTCACAACCGTGGGTTGTGAACTAGGCCACACAAGAAGAAAAAGTATGCAGCCGACCAATTTTTCATCCTGATACTATATTAAAACAGCAGTGCCAGAATGTTCACCTCCACAACACTGATCTTTACAGGAGGTTAGTCCGACTGTAAAGGAGCAGCCGACTGGACGGACCAGCTGTCAATCACGCTGTATCCCGGCTACGGTAGTTTATCGTCTATTTTACTCTAAATGAGTCGACGAGCTACAAAATGAACATGACGCTGTATTGGACAAGACTTGAATCTAGCTATTGAGACCATAAACCCCTCAGGAAAATGTTCACAGACATTATGAATCAAGTGTATAGGTACAGTAGATTTATTATCTCAATGACTTCTTTTTGCAACCAGTGGTGTCGCCCCCTGCTGGTTACCTGGATACCCATTTGCACAACACTGTAAGCATATCAATGTTTTAAACAAAGCTCAGTTACACGATGATTATATCGTGATTTCAAAATTTAATTCGAATTTGCACCAGGGGAACCTTAAAATGATTCTCCTTAATATGTTTTGTTTTTTCTCTACTCTGGTGTTCAGCAAACATTTTTCCTCTTTGGATCAGACTGCCGCTTCAGAAGTCTGCCACAGGAGCGTAACTTTAAAATATCTGTTAAAAAAAAAAAACACGAAGATCAGGCCGATACCGAAATGTTTCCAAGAGCGGCAGGTATGACCTGAACGCAGCAGGTGAGAGGAGGAAAGAGAACGATGCAGAGCGAAGAGAGATGGCGTAAAGCTGCGTGCGCCGTCATTAACTTTGACTGCCTTTAACCGGGAAGAGGTAAAACTGCAGGCAGTTCTTAAGTAGGCTTGAGTTAAGTTTATTCAACGCAGGAAAAACCTTTTGGTCAAACGTGTCATTATGATGTTAACACTGATTGCACAGCGAAATGACGATAGGAAAACGTCACCGCCTGCGTTTACATTGGTCCCTTATTAGTATTAATGTCACCATTTTATTCTCTTGGCCACAGGGAGGAGGTTGTCATGGTAAAAATGACGACTTGATTTATGGCACAAAGGAACATATATATGAATATATATACATAAATATATACACGAATACAGATATAAACTTATATTAATATATACGCGCACACACATACATATAAATATATAAGCACGCACACATACATATGTATATAAATATATACGCATGCACACATACATATATATATAAATATATAAGCACACACATATATACACATATACGCACAAACACAAACATAAATACATATATATATAAATATATATGCACACACACGTTTATACGTATATATAAATATATACATATAAACATATATACATATATGTAAATATATATACACACATATACATATAAATACACACATTTATATATATACACACACATATATATACATACATATATACACAAGCAAACATACATATATGTATATGTATATGTTACTGTAGCATCATTTAGATATTCAGGCTGTGCAGGATGAAGCTCCTCAGCATTACGCAGTATCTATGCGTAGTATCGGTTCTATTTAACCTGCAGGATGTTAGGTTTCAATTTTCAGCCTAATTACAGGAAATGTGAACGATAAAAGTTTTATTGTTTATGATGAATGTGTCACTTTCGCGAATGTCATTAAAGCCTCATTACACTGCCTCCAATAAACCTGCCGAACAACAGTTGGCAAACATTTACATAACCGCACTGTGTCTGGAGCTGCTTTTTTCTTACGGAGAACAAGCGATTCAGGAAATGTTTCCAAAAGTTTTCTCATTAATTTCACAACCCAGTTCACCGTCATTAAGGACAACAACAGCGATGTCTGTTCCCGCATTGAAGACGATACATAGTACAATAGTACAATAATAATATATTCTTATACCTCACATTCAGTTTCCACTATATTTTCCAGGTGTCAGTCAATAATTTGAATTTTAGTTAGATGACTCTTTCTCTCTAGAAAGAATAAACATACGCGACCTTTAGTCACTTGTAGATTTACATTCTGTGTTTCCATCACGCTGCTCATTTTGTATTCGGGCTCAGACGAGAGGGGAAACTGTCAGCAGCATCGCACGGGGAAGAAACAAAGCAACGGTTAGATGGAAGCTTAGAAAGCAACAGAGGGAGAGAGCGAAAAAAACACAGTTTTCTGTCAGAATCGGAGGAGATGAGAGACGCTGCATCTCAGGGACAAGTCAAGTCTTGTTTCATGTCGGAGTCAAACCTGAAAAGGCCATCAGTCAGGCGGATGAAATGTAAATCATTCTTGCTTTGACATCCTCCCCTGCATGTTTTCATACATTATTCATGCCATGGCCACACGTCAGTTTTGTCTGAGCGAGTATGAAAACTGTGTTTATCTCCGGCAGTGTGGCACACGATAGCGAAGAAGACGAAAAACAAACATCACAGACCGGCTCTCGCCGTCTTAGATCCAGATCATTAGGCCAAAGAAAAGGATGAATATTGCCTTAGTCCCACAGCCGCCGAGGGCCCCATAAAACGCCTCATAAATTCATAAACCCACACAACACTGGACTGCTCCATAATCTAACGGCACGACTGTGGAAATGATTCATGAAGACGGCGGTGTTAAATAGAAACAAAAACAAAGAGAGAAAAGGAAGAGGAGGTCGTGGATGAAAAACATACTGTACATAAAAATGGACGTAGTCATTAGGTCCGGAAAACGAAAGCCTGTATTCTCTGGAATGACCAGCAGAGGGCGACTGCTGATTGCAAAAAAGAGGCCAGTTTCTAGTAACTCTACTTCTCACTTGATTCATAATGTAAGTAAAGATTTTCCTGGGAACTTTATGTTCTCACTGGCTATTGTCAAGTCTTCTCCGATACAGCATGATGTTCATTTGGTAAATTGTGGTCTCATTTTGAGCAAAACAGACGAGCGTGGATACAGCGAGATTGACAGCTAGTGCCGTCCAATCAGTGCAGGGGTTCCAGGTGTAGGTAGGTGGTCGCTCAGTGGACAAGCTCTCAGTGAGACCCGCCCCCGCTCCTACGACAGGTTCCCCCCAAAAAACCCAAGATGGCGCTGGTCAAAATGCTGAATTCATGGCTTCAAAATGGCAGTTAGCAAAACCAATTAGCTAGTGACGCCAATGGTGGGTTTGCCACTTGGTTATAAACAGAAGGTTTTAAGTGAAACTCCCAGAGGTAACAAAGTTTGTGCTTGTGCCGGCACTTGTGTGACCTGACCTGACAAAGATGGCGATGAGGATGCTTATGTGGTAATGACTAAACGGTCCAAGACGATGAAAGTGGAACCGGAGTGAGAGGAAGCGACTCCCTACAGAAACTCTGTGTGCTAATTTGTGGCCACTGGACAAACAACAACAACCCCAGAATTTTGTGGAAGGGTACGTGGCACATGACCCAAGATGGAGCCCAATCAATTTTGGAGCAGATCAAGATTCAAACGGGTGAATCCAGGATTCTTTTATTCCACTTTCTTCAACATGGCGGGATAAGCACACAAGCTTCGGCGGCGGTCCGCACTCTCCGAGCTCCCTTCCAGTTTTAACCACACCAACATCACAGTGCCTTACCATTTTCACCGTTTCTTAGAAAAGAAAAATGTTCATGTTCATAGTATATGAGCTCTTTCTCTCCACTTTCCCCTCCACTCTGAGCTTTGGCCTCGTTTACTGTAAAGACGCTTGTTCTCCGTAGCTAATGACTCTTTAGAGCTCCAGTTTCCTCTGCCGCTGGATGAGGAGCTTCCCTGCCTATTTTTAGTGAATCCACCCCAGCGGTTCCCATCACGCCACATGCCGACTGATTATACGCCTCTCCACAGAGTTTATGATTGATGACTGTTGTGCACCTTTAGTGCACCGTGCACCGGGGCCAACGCGAGCTAGAAGGCATCACATATTCCCTCAGATGTTGGTCTGTTTCAGTCCGTCTCGTTCAGACCCAGTTTAAGTGAAGGCGTTATTACGCATTACGCTCTCGTTCCGAGGGGAGAACGGGCCTCTGATTTACCAATTGTAACTAACTAAAGAACTAAAGACATTAGACTGGATGAAATTAAGTCTTCATCCGCAAGAGTCCCCACTTAACGGGAGCGAGACAATGAGCCTCATCGCACCGCTTTTGCATTACACTACTGCCGTCACCAGAGAGCTATCGTCAACAGTGTCTATTCCTAATCGAGGGACAACAGGCGGAACAAAGCCGAGTGGCTGGATTCATCAGGGCTCAGTCGTCTGCGAGAACGACGGAGGAAGAAGAAGAAGAAGAAAAGCAGCGGGCTCAGCGATTTAAAGTACTGAGCTGTGCCTTACCGTGCAATTGGCTAGCTGCCTAAAAAAATACAAGACTGTGTACACATGGATATAATATATTCAGTGAACAACAACATGGTTCCCTATGGTCCAGTAATTAGAAATATAGGAGGCCAACAACGCGATAATGAGGTCGTTCATTGGTTCAACGCCTGCGCGTGCATATCGTCGCGTTTGTCCTAGAATTCTAAAGATGGCAGCCAATCGACGTCATTTTTCAAATTATTTTACAACGTTTTTACGTTGTAATCGTTTTTACTTCAATCTATTGGTTCAGTAACATACATCACTAAATCTTTACACCCTGCCTTATTTTAATATCTGCCACTGTCAGAGGAAACGGAAATACGAAGCCCCTGTACAACCAATAACGTTAAATACCCTGTTACTTCTTTCGCGGATGCAAGTATGTAAAAAAAAATGTATCCCCAGTAGAGCTGCAACAGTTAATCATTGAATCGATTAGTGATCGACTACTAAATTAATCAGCAACAATTTTGATAATCGATTAATTGCTTCAAGTAGTTTTTATGAAAAAATGATTTCAGCTACTTTAATGTGAACATTTTCCGGTTTCTTTGCTCCTCTGTGACGGTAAACTGAATATATTTGGTGTGTGGATGGAACAAAACATCATCTCGGGGGTTTGGGGGAACACGATCAACATTTTTCACCATTTCATGGACCAAACCACTAATCGATTAATCGCTGACTAAAAAATAATCGTTAGTTCGCAGCCCTGATCCTCAGTGTGCAAAAACTCAAATTAGCAGAAGCTAGCAGAAGACGTTTCAAAACACAACAGCAAGTCAGTGTGGTCGTGATATTCGCAGGCCAATTATTTTTGATCCAGATCAGACAGTCTGGCTTCACCTGCACACAGCCTGTTCTGAATAACAATAGAAAAGCCCAGTGAGAGAGGACACACACACACACACACACACACACACACACACACCACACCACACACACATACACACACACACACACACACACACACACAAACACACACACACAAACAGCACTCTGAAAACGGATGACACTTTGACCTTTTAACTTGCTTTCCCCTGAAGTATCATTAAAAGGTTTATCTTATCTGTTTGCCCACACCGAGAAGGTCGAGCGCAGAGTCAAGAGATGAAGTGAGAAATCTAGCAAATCTCACGAACCGTTACTATAGCAACTTCCTGTCACCCTCTCAGCGAGCCTGTCATTCCGTTAAAATACTAACAAGTTCCACTGAATTGAAATTTGCATTCTGAAAATGGAAAAGAAATAGTCGAAAAATTAGATACACACGTCAAAGTTTAGAATAAGCTCATGGAATATTAAAATTGCCCAGTTCTGACAGGTCCCAGGGAATCTACCGTGTGAGCAATGTGACGCCACAGAACAGAATCACTGATGGAGAGGACAAACGGCGATTGTGTGAGAGGGCCTGACATCGGCGCAATCCTTTGACAAGGCTGTCGATGCCACAGGGAGTGGAACCTTCCTGGGCTACACAAGTTTAAAAGGCTCCAGGTTCTCAGAAAACACATGCATGCACGCACGCACGCGCGCGCACGCACGCACGCAGAGAGTCGCTGAAGCCTCAATTTAAAAAAAAGAAGAAAGAACTGGGGGTGAAACGCTGACCTGCAGACCTGTGACCTTCCACCTTCGGTTTCTTCTCGTGAGTTTTCTTGGGGTTTTTTTTATTAACACCCTCACAGGCTGAACCTCAGATGTCTCTCCACTCCCTTTCTGTCCGCAGCATCCGGGGGAAAAAAAGTCCTCTGGGGGCAACCTCTCCTGTGGAGTCTCTGCAGACTCGTTGTATTTCCCGTCTCCTGATCATGTCAGCCATGTTTTGTGATGCGTACTTACACTCTTGTCTGGCTCTGTCAAAAAACTGTCAAACTCCATCGAGGCAGCTGCTGCGAAACAAAGTGGCGTTAAAGAGCAACAGAGGGGAACGCCGCGTGAGACACATTGACGGTGTTGTCTGGTAAACTGTTTGTGCCGTCACGCAGGGGAAAAGTGGAGGAGGTGTGGAGAGAGCGCAAACTCCCACCACGGTCAACGCCCTATATCTCAACATTTCACAGACGGTGGTAAAAAAAAAAAAGATCCGGATCCAGGATCCAGTCCAGTTCTTTCTTGTTCCCTCTTCCTCTGTAGTCCAAGACTCAGTTGTGCACACAATTAACATAATAGATTTTTGGACGAAATATTCTCAACCCAAGATACACTTAGCTATTTGGTGAGAGCTTGCATTGATTTTTTTGTTGTTGCAATCTCTGTTTTACCAGTATTGTCAAATCCACAGTTAAACTAGAAGGACGCTCAGAGAGCAGACACCCCCACCAAGGCTAAGGCCATACCTCGCCTTGTTAAAGAAAGTGGAAAAAAAACTAAAACCCTCTCCACAAAATATTACGGAAATTGGGTCCGGTAGTTTTTGCAGCAATAAACACATCACGTCCTCGGCGGAGGATCGTTCTCCTGTAACAAACATCGGTGAGAGTTTTCATACGGCAGGTGAATCACGGAGAAAACTAAACTCCCAACCGAAGAGCAAACAGTCCATCGGCACCCTAACCCTGACCCCAGTTTGTCTTCTTGTGGCTTAACGGAGGAGCGCAAGGAGTTGCAGCCCTATTCCATGTCAACCCAACAGACTGTTGGTTAACAGAGGAGATACGACGAGGACAAATGAGGCACGGCTCAAATTTCATCGAGGAAAAGGTATGTTTTACATAGATTCACGGTTTTGAACATTACCATACATACCAGACATCATCCGAGAGAAACCCTTCGCTCATCCATCTGAGTGACGGGTGCGTAGGAAAAAAAGTAGTGGACCGAAAATGATCTGTCTCACTTGACCTTCATCAGGCAATTTATGACAGTGGAGCTAATGGAGGTCAAGCACAGAAATGTGTCGCAAATAAATAAATAAATCACTGCAAGCGAGACGGTGCGCGGGGAAATATTACCAAACAAACGAGACTTATCTCATCAAAAAACTATGCGGCAGCGGATTCCGAGGAAAAATACAATGACATGACTGAAGGAGACGAGGAGTTTAGCGCTGGTTTGAAGGACAGATGATGGCGGTCGGGCTGCTCTGTCTGGGGAGACCGGGTGGAAAGGAGACCGAGGAGAAGTCCGAACGCTGACGGGACACCAGACAGCAGCTCCGGCCCTCTGGCTCTCACAGAAGACGGACAGGGAGGGGAGGACAGCAGCGATGTGCGAGGACAGGACCAAGGACTGGACGGCGGGGTTGACGCACATCGTCCCCTCTGGCTCGCCGAGGGAACAGACAGCCACTTCGCGAGAGTCACCGAGTTCACATTTCAGAGGGACGGGGCCTTCATTTAAACCCAAGGACTGCAGGGCTCCGGCCTACATCAGGTGACATTTGCATAAAACGTCCCCCAAAAAAAATACCCGAGTGTGGGTGTGCGAAGGTCCGTCCTGTCGAACAGCTCGCTCGAAGTTCAGCGCGTCGCCGAGGCGGAACAACGTTGACCTTTGCGTTGCTTCCGGGCCTGACGACGCGCGAGACGAACCTCGCCGCCTTCCGCCGCCTTCCGCCGCCTTCCGCCACTCTCGCTCCCCCCGTTCCGCACGGCGGCACGGCAGGCGGCACGGCAGGCGGCCGCGCCCTGCCGCGCGTCCTTTTTCCACAGGCGGGAGGAGCCCAGCTTCACACAGGGACTAATCTCCAGTGACAACAAACGACTGCCTTCATTAGGAGGAGAATGCCTCTCTCCCAGGGTTTGTCCCTTTCAGACACAGGATGTCTCTGAGGTTTAATTATCGCGAAATTAATTCGCACACTTGTTTCCTGCGTGTCACTGTTTAATCTCCATCCTTTATGTGCGCCGCCTTCTGGCGCAGCCGTTAATCCGTCTCGGTTTTTTTGTTGGGCCGTTTACAGTCGAGGAGGACTGATGCTGGTGAGGAGCCATGACAGTTGGTCGGGGGGTAAACGGAGGTGCTCGACTTCATGTTGCCGACAGACAAAGACGGGAAGACAGGAAGCGGACAAGACTATAAGATAATGGGAGCAAGGACTGTACAGCTAGGAGTGTTGGAAACAAAGGAACAACATTATCAGAGGGTAAAGAGAGAAGGCCAGAAGCCGACGGACGTCAGTGATCACACACCATGATGGAACACAACACACCTGCTGTTCAATTTAAATGCTAAGCAGCGATGATCCTTATCCGTCTCCTTCTCACGCCTGATCTCTCCTTTGGTGGTCAACGCGCGGCTCAGGAGTGAATCAAACCCGAAGAGATGCAGTGAAGCATTTCAAATGGCGGCGGAGGGCCGAGAGGGCGCGCGTGGCCCGGCCGCTGTTTTCCGTCCGCTGCCGCTTCTCCGTAGAGAGGCCGACTGAGTCGCTGCACGTGTTGCTGCCACGGCGGACAAATAAGAACGGTATCGCGTCGTGACGTTGAAAACGAAACGTTGTAACGCGGAGTGCGGACAGAGAACGGATAGTTCTGAAAGTGAGGATGTGGCTCATTCACACGATTTGATAAAAATCTTCTTCTGCTGTTATTGCGCATAGGGATTTTAATAAAGTGCGCGGGGCTGCTGCAGTACTTTACTGCGGTGGCGTTGGAGAGATGTTCACAGATTCCGCCTTCATCCGGATCAATAACTAACATACAAAACTCCCTCCCAATCAGAGTAAGGTACGCAATGAGCTGAATTTTCACCGTGTGGATGTTACCAAGTCAGATCATCCAATTCAAATCATCCAGTATCTTGGCTTCTCTGGTGATATCGCTCTGCTCTCTTGCCTACAGAACCTATGCAAACTGTGTTTGTCTAGAAGAAGTGCACGGCTTGCAGAGCAGGGATGACTGCAAGCCGGAGACCCCTCAAGGAATCTGGTCACATTTTAATAGTCTTAAATAATGCCGAGAGACCAATGAATTATTTTTTTTCATTCGGGCATTTATTAGGATTTGTTGTTTTTTTTCAATAAAAACTTTTAAAGTACATCTTAGCTCAGATGTCTGCTAATAGATGTGAAACTAATGAGTTTTCATTCTCAGCTCAGCCTGATTAACATAATTCTAACAAAACAACACCAAAAAATATTATTTGACATAGACCTTTGTTTCCATGGAAACTGACTCTGACTGACTGAGATTAATTAATTTGTTTTGAGTCACTTAAAACAACATCACTTTTTCTCATTCTTCTATCTCTAAGTCTTTCCATACCTCTTCATGTCTCTCATCATCGATCCAAATCCATCCCTGTGATCCGTTAGTCTTTGGTTATTGTTTCATTTTCTCCTTGAATTAGTATTTTCTGCTTTGTCCTCCGAGACGACGGGATGAGTATCTAGCGTGGACAATGCTGCAATGTTGTCCCTGGTGTGTTACTGGAAGAAACCATTGATTTTACCATCGGAAAAATAAATACATTCAAAGACAGCAGATTCTCGACATGGATCAGATTTTACTTGACGAGCGATGCTCCGATCCAAGGGTTTTTCAAAGTGTTGACGCTGTTGGCCATTGTCGCTATGTATGGTATTCATCACCTAACTTCCTAAAGCCTTCGAGGTAGAAATCCTTTGTTATTCAAACAATTTCTACATAGTACATAGAGTTTTTCTTCTCTTGGTCCATGACCAATCCATTTTTTTCCCTCTGATTTCACAGAGAAAGAAAAACTGGCGACATATTTCTCCATGCCTCTCATGGCTTCTGTGCATATTTGACTTGAGTGTCAGTCAAGGTTCTTTGCGTACTCATTCATCACAGTATTGAGCACGAAGGGTTTACAAAGAATAGACCAAGCTCCTACAGCAAGCGGGATGCCACCTAGGAAGTACACTTCTTTACGTCTTGTTTCCAGGCAGGATTCTGTAGGCAGCAGTCACAGCGCACTAAAAGGTCATACCCTACCCACCCTCCTCCCGATTGTCACAGCAGTCCGTTTCCTCTGGTACCGAGTCAGATCGGCATTGTCAGGTCGACACTTTGCCCCGCCATGTGCCGCCTGTGCCTGTCTTGTATCTCACCTTTGGGACAGATTCTGGCTCTTTGCTCCCCCACTGTTCTCATTCTGGCCTCCCCCTGCTGCGACAGGCTGCTCCTTGTCCTTCGCCGTAGCCAGAGGTTGTTAAAACCAGTCAGCTGCTGCCATGGGAATCTTCTTGCCAACCACCTGAGTAACCTCTGGCAGTGTGTGTGTGTGTGTCTGTGTAGGTGTGTGACCTTGGCAGTGGATGGTGTTGTGTCGCTCTCTCTTGGCCTGCCGCCTGCCGTGTCTCTCTTAACCTCTTTGTGGGTCACATCCACTCCCGGGGCGTCTCCCGACTCCTGCCAGCGTGACGCGTGGCATTAAAACTACAGCCCCCGAGGTCAACGCAACCCGTGGAGAGTGAACCTTGAGACGCGCAGGCCACGGACCTGTCGCCGTGTCTAATGCTTGCTTTCAATTTAATGCAGTGACACATTTACCGGAGACGGGGAAGCATTTAGTTCCCTGCAGAAGAGACAAATCGTGATATGGAGAAGTCAAAAAAAAAGTAACGTGGCAGTTTGAGCGGCGGAATCAAAGTCGCTATAAAAGATAAACACGCGGAAAATAGCTGAGGTTCATGAATCTCGGTTCACTGTGTAGTGGCAGAAGAATCATTTCATCAATCGCTGCTAATAAAATAACACAATTTACATTACTGAAAGACACAAGGCTACAGAGAACTGAACCAGCAGCAGCACAGCACAGTGTTGGGTTTTCCAGAAGTTTTCCAAATTCCAATTCATCAATCCACGTATTGGAAGGCCAGCGGCTCTCATCAGACAGCAGTGTACGCGACTCATTTCCTGTGGCAATCAATGGCTACGGTTAAATCAAATGGCCGCAGGTTGATGGCTTCAGCGGGGCTCAGTGCGCCGCTGTAGATCGGCTTCGGACCGTAAAGACAAGCGAGTGTGCCCATCGTCCCGGACATTATCTCTGTTAGGGTGCTCCGGTTGACGGGCATCTTAGCGGAGATAAAAAAGTCGAGGACCGGTGACAAATGTGCTTTTCGATTCCGCGCCAATTGTAACAGTGCTGCCGAAAGACAAGCCTGACTAGGAACCACAGCCAGAGGAGGAGAAAAACAGGAAGGAGTTCTTCAGTCTTAGTCAAGTGGCAACCAACTGTGACGTCACCATTTTGAAGCCTTGACTGGCGCCATGTTGGGTTTTTTGCTCCTCTGTAGCCCAAAAGTCAGACCTGAGATGACCTCACTTGTTCAACCCATGTAAAAAGCACAGCGCCTGAACATGTTTTACTGAATCCATAGTTTACTTTGAGATGCCTGCCGATCCTCCATTCCATCGCGATCTACCTCTGCAATGTGCTGCTATAGGAAAACATGTGGGATACGGCCCCTCTGCAGCAAGACTAACAGAGACTCAAAGCCGCTAGAGAGGGGAATCGGTTTGCATAAGCATGCCATCAGATGTCTATTATGTTGCCGAGGGCCCGGCACAAAGGAGAGGTGAATCTGGACATTGCGATGATTAAAAACCTTACCGGCGTCAGGTGAGTTGAGCCACGCTCAGCATGTCTGACACATAAACTGCCCGTCAGCGAGGTATTAAATTCCTTGGGCGTCTTCGGCAGCTGAGATTCCATCTCGAGAGTAGTGTAGTTCATTTCATGCATGGGTAAACTCGTGCTTGAAAAAGGAAAGTTAAGATTGCTGCGTTCGGCACCCGTTCTGCTCTCGGCATCACAAACAAGGTTGAGTATTGTGAGTGAGTCCAATGCACTCGGACAATAAGGTCTGGGGAGTTTATGTGGTATTTAAACTTGTGACACACCTAAAAACCCTGCTATAATATCCAATATTGTCGCAAGGCCAACACGGTAAAGTCATCTAATTTCCATTCCACTAAACTGCGGGTGTTTCCGATTGTCTGATGTTTCTTTGGTGGATTACCATATAAATAACTGCGACTGCTTATCGGCGCTCGGTTTTAAAAAGCCTATGGTCAGAAAAGGAGAAAGAACACCGGAGAGAGTATAGTATATCTGGCTCTCATTAAAGCGCAACGATAACTTATAATTATCTCCATCTCATTAGACGGTCTCCTCTTTTTCTTCATCTCTTGCTTCGCCTCTGACCTCATCTCCTCACATCCCTCCGGGGGCCTAAACACAACCAAATAATCCTGGCGAAGGACTTTGAGGAGTCACCTCAGTAAATCATTCTCTGGATACAACCTGGGAGACCGGACAACCTTGATGAACAGAGAGTGATATGTATGGAGAGAGAGAGAGAGAGAGAGAGACGGGGCACTGACGGAACTGTGGTACGGATCGGGATGCGGAACGGAAATAACAGATGACAAACGCGTCCTTGTTGCTCTCCGCGATCAACATACATCCCCTCGTCCAGCAAATTCATAAATCTCTCGCCTCTGACCCAGATCTGCTCAAAACCTCTTCCTCATTTACCTATGGCGACGCAAACCGGTCACCTCAACATCTCTGTCATCAGTTTTCTCGTAACAGCTCATCCTCAGTTTTCTACAGTTTTCTACAGTTTTCATATTTTCAATATTTGTATATTATAACTTCTTCCAAATAGACAAATACTGAGAAACAAACCCCTTGGGATTCCTGGGATTTCACATTTCTGAGAATGGGCCGCACATAAGAAGCGGCGTTAATATATCAGGGGGGCTCTGTGTGTGGTAAGCTCTGCCTTTAGAAGCGTCAGACAAACAGCTCAGTGTAAAGCTACGAAGCACAAACACAAATTCATTCAAGAGCGAGAAAATAAATCATTCATGTAGTCGGAGCTTTCCGACTGATCTCTACATTCTCTAGGTTTCCCGTGCTGTGTGTCAGTGTCTCCTAGACTTTCTCGTGAATCACTTTCTCTCAAGTCAGCAGGTGGTTCGTATTGGTCACATGATCTTTGTAAAGTAATGAACATGGCTGCGACACGACACGAACAGCGACTGCAGGTATCCAATTAGTTACAAGTTTGCTTTCCGAACCTTACGGCTAGTCACTCCCTTTCTCACTCACTCGCTCCGTCTGCCAATTACCAGAACGAGGAGGCAACAACTCATTCACCCGACCCACAAACACGCCTGGGAACAAGCGCGTGGTCATTCTTGTGAGGACGTCCTGATCTCGCACCGCTCGGTGAATGGGTGTCTAGACTCTTCAGCTATAGACTCATTCTTCTGTCTTCACAGGTTTACAGCTGCACCACATCTCCACGTTTGGATGCCACTCGTCCACAGGAACTCAATGACATTTCTTTTGTGCCCCGGTGCGGAGTTTGACCTTCTCTCGAGCCGGAGATTTACCAAGGATATTAAATGCCTTCACTAAGAATATCAACGTGTTTCAATTGTGAAGCACCCAGAACGGGACTCATTTTTATACAAACAGCGACTAAGTTAAAGCGGATATAGATAACTTTGTGGCTTAAACTCGTCGTAATGATGTTAAATCTGATTGCACAGCGTAATGTCAATAGAAAAAAAAGGAGCCTCGTTTTCACTGCGTTATTGTCTTGGACACCCGGGGTGCGTTTTTTTTTTTTTTCCCTGAAAAGTGACGACTTGATTTACGGCACAAAGGAACTTCGTCACCCAACGCGTGACCGAAACAAGGAAGAGAATAGTACGTTCCCAAGGTATCCATCCCCCGGTGATGGAAATGGCAGATGGTGGAACGGCCCAAATTAACATGAACAATTCCATCTCGCAAGAGAAAAAGGATCCTGTTGACAGAGGAACAAACGCGGGTGAAGAAGGAGTGGGATAGAAAAAGAGATGCAAACAAGAGTGAACCTCCTCGGATGGACGTTCACTCCTTGTCGGGAGAGCTCCGGGACTTGAGAGGCTTCAAAAACGACACGTAGTCCGTTTTCTCTCTACTAAATCAGTAAGTAACGCACATCAGCAGATGTATTAATACTTCCGGATGTTTGACTCGAGGTTTTTTGTTCAAATTGGGATTTTTAAGGTTTATTTTCCGCTTTGGACAGTAGCCACGCTGCTGGCCATGAGCTAGCCATGATGAAGTCAACGCGAGGAGCCAGAAAACGAAGTAGGACCTTCAGCGGACATACTTCTGTCTTCTCCTCCGTTGCCTCCAAAGTGCTGTTGACAAAAGTACCTGCGTCCTTACCGGCGTCTCGCTACTGCGGCGTCTTCACGGCAGTGACCAAAGAATAGTACCACCTGGAACCACTAGGGGGCACAGTTCACCGTTGCCCCTTTAATGCAGTAAGGCTAAAATAACTGGAAAATACAACTGAAAGTCTTACCCTTCACAACAGACAAACCATCACCATGATGTCTCCATTCACCCAAGTTGTCTGTTGCCTCTTTAATTCGCTGATTTACAGATTTGCGATATTCCAAACAACACTCGCCCGGATCGTGGGACAACACTTCATATTTCCAGTCAGAATATTCGTACCACATTAGTCAGTGTGCATACTGCGGAGCTCAGAGCAGCTTTCCGCACGCCAGTGGAGTGGATCATTGTGACGAGCGGCTCTGACACATCTTCCCCCAGCAACTCACTCAAGTTGATTTACCGAGGAGAGAGATTTCATATTCCTCTTCATCTTCCGTGCTCTCTGAATATATATATATATATATTTTTTGAAGTGCCCTGCGCCGCATTTGATCTACGAAAATGTGATTTATGAATAGGGATTGATTAAAACTGGCTTGTATTTCAAAAGGGAGTCTGAATAAAAAGGGGCCGAGCAGATGGGTGGGGGGGGGGGGTGCCGAACATTTACGTGCATGGCTCCGGATTACCGGTGAGTGAATGGACTCTCTGTGGAGCCGCTGCATAATCATATCAGTGCTCAGTCCACAGCAGAGCGCCCTCAAAATTCACTGCACGCCGAACAATGCAGATACACGCGGATCTAGTCAGGGATGACTTTCAAATGATTAGAATGACAATATTGATTCAAAACAAACAAAAAAAGCCCACAATAAAAAATGCTAATTAGGTTACCAATGAGGAGTTTTTACAAAACATCCAACCGTAGAATCTAAATGTCAGGCCGAATAATGCCGAGAGTGATTATTGTGTCTTGTCTGTATCTGAATATTCATCAGGTCACTTTTTGCACTTTGGGCAGTTGGTAAATTAATCAACCTTTCGAATTCCAGGTTTCTTTTTCTTTTTTTTTCGTGCATTTTCCCCCGACTGCCATTATTTCTCATCGGATTAGTGCAGCAATAGTTCACCACCGCGCGCCCACTGGGCCGCGGAGGCTCGATGGACCGGGGCCGAGACCACATCGATTTGCAGTCACATGTTTAGCGTCGCATTAGCGCGAGTGGAAACACTGTGCTGCTGGAAAATAAAGCTCTTACTTTAATCAGGGTTAGATGCCGCCACCGCAGTTAATTATCAGAAGGCGGACGGCGAAGTAGAGTCAGAAGTTTCCTTAAATCGGAGAACAACTTTGTCTTTATCTTCGGATCAATGGAAACAGTTTAAGCGTATAGATTGGAGACTTAAAAGTTAATATAATATTTAACCACAGCGCTAATCTCCGCTCTCCTCAGATCCTCGCAGAGCCAAATCTATTTAACATCCTATTATAGGATATGATTCACTATGAGAGGCACCTTAGTCACAACTCGGTGTCTGAAATGAATATTAAACACAAAGCAGAGGCAAAGTGGTGAAAACAAAATGGAAGTGTAGGGACATTTACATGCAGATTTACAGCCGTGGAGCTTGTTCACAGCTCAGTCTGCTCTACGGGTCAAGTTGTATTTCGCTGACGAGTAGGGGAATACATTTGGCTGAACGTTATTTCTAAATATATAAAGATGTAAATGTAGAATTTGAATCCTGCTATGAAAAAATGACTGCAGGGGAAAATGAGTGAGAAAAGTCTTCAGCGAACGTTTGCAACCACGACTACAGAACGCTCATGGAGACCGACTTATTTTCCCTCGCGTCTCCATATATTTTGTCTTTAATTTTCTGCGAGTAATTCCAAATATTTCGCAGGCTGTCGGTTCTGTGTGTGCGCCAGAAAAAAATCATCTTTTTTTTTCCGGCGCAGCCCAGGCTCTGTAAATTGAAAACCAAAGAAAATGGTGCGGGCCGCACCACACACCACACACCACTGCCCGACACATTAAGAGACGTGCTAGCGACAGATGCTACGAAATCAACCACAAACAGTCTTTCTCTGCCCCTTTAACCGTTCTTTTTGTTGGGATTGTCGTACGTGCCGATTTCCATTTCAAAATGGGTGACAACTTCCTCGGGGGCTCTGAGAAAAAAGTATCTGCGTCCTCACCGGCGTCTTTGCGACAGTGACCAAAACAATAATACCAAGCGGAACCACTAGGGGCACAGAAGTTGCCGCTTGAAGTGAAGATCAAAATACGAGGACGTAGATGAGTAACGTAGATGATTAACTCAACATCACATGTCCTTTCGTTGGACCTTTATTTTTCTCACACAGCGGATGTGCAAAGCAGCTACTAATTAAAGCGACATACTGTCATTTGTCCTTATTAACGAAATGGAACCCCTCAGAGGAGGAAGTCTCCTGTTCCCTGATGAGGAGGGAAATGTGAAGATCAAAGCTTTAAAAAGGCAGCTGTTTGAAGAGCAGGGTTTTTCTGTTAAACCGCATAAAAAAAAGGAACTTCTGCTGGTTTTCATTTGCCGGGCACATGATTTGTTTTTCTCCAGATGCCAAGAAAAGTCTCTGCGTCACATCCCCTGACAGAAAAGGAACTGGCGGTGTACACCCACATGATATCGGGAAGCAGCAACGTTCGATGTGAAGTGGACAGAAGATGTTCAGGTTTCAATCACACACGAACGCTGTCGATCCATTTCATTTTGAATAAAAACACAGAAAGACCGGTGGAGTTATATGATACACGACCACCACGTCCTAATATGAATTACAGTACAGGCCATCACCTCATTGACATCTTGATGTTTCCGGCTGCTCTCCAGCTCCCTGAGGCTGATTTTTTTCTTTCTTTCTGACAGCTAAAAGATGTCAGACTCACTGAAGCACGACCTTTACAGCACATCAGCTTTTTAAAGCACGGACACCGACTCCAGTCATTAAATATCTCTTCACTTTCCGAGGACCTTCTGTGGCTGAAACACATGTTAAAGAACCCCTCCAGTCACGTTTTTAAGTATATAAAAATAATAGAATAGAATAGAAGAATGTGCGCGACAAGACGGCTAAGTGGCAACATCGGCGAGATTCGGCCAATAAAACTTTCACCGAACTGCTAATTTTAACGCTAACTGTCTGCTGACGCACCTGCCGTCCTCTCCTGGATGCTAACTGCTAATGCTAACGCCAACCGTCTGCTGACGCACCTGCCGTCCTCTCCTGGATGCTAACTGCTAATGCTAACGCCAACCGTCTGCTGACGCACCTGCCGTCCTCTCCTGGATGCTAACTGCTAATGCTAACGCCAACCGTCTGCTGACGCACCTGCCGTCCTCTCCTGGATGCTAACTGCTAATGCTAACTCCCACCGTCTGCTGACGCACCTGCCGTCCTCTCGTGGATGCTAACTGCTAATGCTAACGCCAACCGTCCGCTGACGCACCTGCCGTCCTCTCGTGGACGCACTGCCTCTGCGTGAACCGGAAGTTTCCGGTTTCTTTGCCTGACATTTTGCATATTCGACAGCGATCGTTTTTCTGAATTTGTGACGTGCCCAATCTAGCTTTGCCCCGGGATTCGTTTTGAATTTCAAAATGCACACAAGTGGCACACAAATCTCCTCCTCCGGGAGAGGAATGTGAAAACACGTCTGTTCTGTGCTCTGATACAAGTCCCCAGTCAATGTCAGACATGTTAGCGGGCAGAAACAGAAGATACGCACTTTGTCGAGTGGAGGGGGACTTTACAATCTGATCCAGCCAATGGAATACACAACAACCAGAGAAGAGTCGAAAGGTCCCTTATCGGACTGGGTTTTTTCCTAGAAAACTGGGGGATATCCTCTTTCCCGTATAGAGCTCGCAGGAGCCTCAGTCAAGTGTGATTCTGTGTTACAGACTCTTCCAACATGAGCCGCTGAGCCGTGGAAGATGGAGAAGACTGAAACGCAGCCCGGGAGGAGGAGGAGGAGGAGGAGGAGGAGGAGCAGGAGGCAAGAAGCAGCTGCCGAATCCTCCAGATGTAACGAAGCTCCGAGTGACAGACACTCTGCATCTGGGACACCCGACTGTTGATTATGCGAATGCGGGCGGATGATGTTTACTGACCAAGACGAAGTGTGTGTGTGTGTGTGTGTGTGTGTGTGTGGGGTGATCTGATGCAAGGAGGTGGGTTGTCTTGTTTTCTGGGAGTGACAGGGATCAGTGAACGGCGTCTGTCGGATGAGAAATTCTTTTTTTTTCTCTCTCTCTCTCTCTCTCTCTCTCTCGCCACTTTAAAATTCCGAAGAGGCAGAGGCAGCTCAACGTGAGCGGAATAAAAATACAATTTAAAAAAAGGGGGGGGGGGGTGCGTGGGCGAGAAAAAGTTCAGAGAAGTGAATAAAGAGACTTTACAGTGTGAAGTCGTAGTGAGAGTATGGATAAGTAGAGAGTTTATCACCGTCTGCTTCGCGGTATAGCAACTGAATTGAACATTTGTAGAAAGAAGAACAATGGACTTAGAAGTTGGCGAGCATCATTGACCGCTCATGTCCAATCCATTACAACTACATCTCCTATATGAACCCCTAATTGCACTTCATTCCATCACTCATCAGTTCGCTCTCTTCCTGTGCCCCGTCGTCTCCCTTCCCATCCTTCCTCCCCTTCTCATACCATCCCACACCCTCTCGCCCTTTCCGTCTCCCCCTCCTCCCCAGCTGGCACCTCGCACAAATCCAGGCAGCCTGCCAGCGTCAGGACCGTGTTAAAGC
Source organism: Scophthalmus maximus (assembly GCF_022379125.1). Taxonomy (NCBI): domain Eukaryota; kingdom Metazoa; phylum Chordata; class Actinopteri; order Pleuronectiformes; family Scophthalmidae; genus Scophthalmus; species Scophthalmus maximus. Next base: position 21,244,065 of record NC_061525.1, read on the forward strand.
GAATCCAATATGCTCGGTCACGGCGGGCGCCGTTCCTAGGTATAGTGTGTTCCCGAGAGACAATTGATTCCACTCCCTGCTCCCCCCGCAGAAAATGGGCCAAGTCGGCTCCATTAGTCCGGCGGAAAGGGGATCGGTGGGGTCAGGAGGAGCGATTCGGACCCCCGAAGAAGGCTGGACGAGAGCCGATATGGGCTCAGAGGGGAAATGTGTGCGATTACTTGATTTGGGATTGGTGGGATTTTCCCTCCGTACATATGTCCAAGTCACGTTAGGGTCGTCTGCAGTGTTGCAGAACGACTCCAGAGCATCCGAGACGAGTGGATTCTCTTACACATGCATAGATCGTCTGTTGGCGGTCTCCGGGGACTTTGGTGAGCAGACATATAGAGCAGATGACTCCATAGCAAAATCAGAAATCAGAAGCGGGGGTGCAGTGCCCGCCTGATGACTGACCCTCGACCAACTCCCCTGAGGTTTTTTCCATCAGCATCTCAAGACGTTGGCAGACGAACTGGGATCGAGGCGATTGATCGGCAGCTCTTGCTTTTTCTGTACTAATCAAATGACAGGCAGCCGGTTGCCAGAAGAGCCTTCAGCTTTCGACGCTCTCCTCCTTCACAGGAGACTACTGCTGCTGCTGTTTAAAAAAAAAAAAAATGATACAGAAAATGCAACAGATTGCGTGTCTGTCACTCATCCTTGTACAGTGTACCCGCTCATCATCACAGCTTTGCCCCTCAGCACTTTGGAAAAGCCTCAATTTGAATATCTCAATTGCTCTGAGTCATCCTGCTTAAAAAAACAAAGGCACACTTCATCAGGCTCTGGTGAAGACCATTCCTCCACTCTTCCTCCTCACACACACACACACACACACACACACACACACATATATATATATATATATATACATTAAGTTTGAATTGAATGCATGAGCGCACCTCCACAAGACGGTTTTTGGAACATTTCAAGCGCACGGATGCGCAACAGACAGAACCCATGGAGTCCAGTCGTTAGCCCGGAGCGCAGCCACTCTCAGGCGATCGGTACAAACAAATCAAATCCCCTTCGGGAACTTCGAGACGCGTTACCCGGTCTACCACACGTGTGACATCTGTTGAAAGGTGAAATACGACGAAGGAGAGAGAGTTGGACCCCTTGCCTTGGAATCCGAAGAGGAAAGCGACGCCGGGGATCCAAACGCTGTAAATCCAGAAGTAGTGCATGCTGCCGCGGGTTCAGTGCCGGTCCAAACAGCTCCGACGCACGGAACTTGGGGATGTTGGTGGTGGTGGTGGTGACGAGGGGTGGGGGGTCGCTGTCCACTGGTACAAATCTCGGACCTCGAAGGGTTGTTGAAGATCTCTCCCCTCGGGAGAATAACGCCTCGGAGTCTGAGCAGCAGGCAGAGAACGCGCACCGAGAGCCAATGGAACCAGCGACTGGCCGGACGCGCAGTCTCGCTCCGTCTCGAGGCGCGGGTCGGCGGCGACGCGCGGTGATGTGCTGGCCTGTCCTGCCACCTGCCGGTGTCGGAGGAGGGAACAGGGGGGGGGGGGGGGTCCACTGATGCTGCTGCTGCTCGTTATCTGATGAACTCAGTGAGCCAAGACGCAGATGTTTTTTGGAAGAGCGACGTGTTGAATAAACCCAAGGCTAATTAAAAAGGTTGTCATGGTGATCAGGAAGTTATCAATTCAATCCCCCCCTCAAAAAAAAATCCAGGATTTGATCGTGTGTAACACATATCAAATGAATGGATAAAGAGTTATATGACCATAAACACAAAAGAAAAAACAAAACGGAAATTGAATCTCACAGATATTCATTATAATGACACAATGATCAACAATGATGAAGATTTTTTCCCTCTCGAAAGATGTTCTTTGAAGCCTTGGCTATCAGGGAAAACAATCCCAAAAATTCTCACTAATACAAATCAGAAGTTATGTACATTTTTCTACGAAATTAGTCCTCTGATTTTTCAACCCAAAAAGTCACTTGTGCCAGTCTGCAAAGCAGTTCCTGTCTGCAGCGACACATAGGAGTGTGAGTAGTAGTCGTAGGAGTAAAGAGGAGGAGTGAGAGGTCATGTTTTCAGGGTAAAATCTTTGTTTTTTTCAACCAGTCGACAACACAGCGTCTGATTGGTACAAACCTGCAACGAAGCCTCTGATTGGTCAAAGATCCAAATTGGACGCCTAGAAGTCCGCTAGCAACATTAATCCTTGGAAAACGGGATAAAAACGATCACAAAAGTCATTCAATGTTGGATTTATCGTCACGGACATATTGTGCAAAGTCTCCGAAAAGACACTGAAGTTCCAGGCCGCACTACAAATCTCCTGAAAGGGCCACGATCGCCACCGAAGCCGTTGCCTGGAACGGCGCAAGTGTTCACTTCCTGTCAAAACAAACCGATCCAGTGTTATCAGGACTTTTATAACATGACGCATTTTCTGTTGCATGCGACAGATTTCGGGATCAGATGTGTGTAATGTGCTGACATGTTTTTTTTTTTTTTCTGAGTCTCGTCCTTACACAACGCAGACAACTTCCCCGGTAACACGTGGTCTTGTTCAGTTTTGAATGACAACAGGTAAGTTAGTTTGTTTAGAATCATTTATGCAGGCCATTATTTTATTGTCGTGACAATACTGTAACATAACAGAATTCATGCCATTAATCATTTCCACTGTTGTTCAATATTTATGCTTGCTCCTGTAAGGAAAAATCAAAGGCATCCCCCATTGTTCATTGTGAATATTGTATATTTTGCATTGGGCGAATCATACATTATCGGAAAAAGAAAGGGGAAAAAAAAGCTACACAGAATCAAATATTAATGACGACAAAATGATTTGTGGCGCATGAATAATTAAAAGTGGGGCCCCTTGTTGTTAAGTATTGTTTACCTTCGTATGAGAGCGAGGGAGAGAGAGAGCCTGGGGGGGGGGTTGTCACGGCACTGGAACAGCTTCATCTGCATCTTGTTGATGGTTCCTGCAGCTCCACTGCAGCACAGAGGCATCATGGTTATCATCCATCCACCTATCTCGTATTAAAATGTCAGTACAGGCCGATACATGCAGAAAACCTGCACAATACGAATGTTCTATTAAATTAAATTTCCCAGATGGAAGTGTCCTTTATTTGGAATAAGAATTAAAAGATCTCCTGACAATCTGAGATTACCTCGGGATGCCCTCCATTATACATGCAGAAGTCTGCACTGTACGAATGCTCTATTAAATTCAATTTCCCAGATGGAAGTGTCCTTTCTTTAGAATAAGAATTAAAAGATCTCCTGACAATCTAAGGTTACCTTTGGATGCCCTCCACGGAGAGAATGATCATCCATTATATAGGAGGACAAATTATCAGATGCCAACAATATAGTCACGATTCAGAATATCTGAAAATCTTTTTTGTGGGAAACCGAGTAATTTCAGAGGATTTTCCATTGATCTTCACTCGCTCCGAGTTATCATCCGTGCCGCTGTGCAGCCCCCTCGAGCAAAAAGCGCAGACGCTCCGGCAGCTACAAGGGGAGCTTTTCGCTGTAATTATCGGCTCCGACATTTCCAACGTGTTACTATCCCTCTGAACCGTGCAGTGTTTTTCGAGAGAGGGGTGTTTTAGATTTTTTCCTTTATTCCACAGTTGACTCCTCCTTGAAGACGCGGTAATGGACACTCAGGCTGGAGCGGTTCTCGCCGTGCAGATTCCTTGACTCGGATGCGAGGGGCCCTCTTGCAGATGGATCTTTGTTCGACCCGCAAGGTGCTGATTGTAAGTTTTGTCAGCGAAGCAGAAAACAACACTTTCAAACAAATGGTCCCATTCACACTAGCACATATATATTTGCATGACTTCCAGCTCTCTAATTTCTCCCTCTCCCTTCTGAAACTACTTTGGCCCAATGGACAAACTTGAATTGCATTTTGTGATGCAAAGTTCTCCTACATTTTCACCGAGGATGTCCTTGTCGTCAGCGACAAGGTTAGGAGCAGAGGATAGATTGATGGATGGATGGATTTGGTGTTTCTTGGGCTTAGGGCTTCAGCACTCACATGTGAACTTAGGTCAGTATACATCCATCCATCCATTATCTATACGGCTTTATCCATTAAGGGTCGCGGGGGGTGCTGTAGCCAGTCCCAGCTGACATTGGGCGAGAGGCGGGGTCCAAAAAAAATGATTTACACTCACACCGGTTGTCGATTTGGAATCTCCAGGAGAAACATTTAATTCAGAAGGCAGTAGAGAACTGTACTGCACATCTCCAAAATCACAATGTACAGTGCACTTGTCATCAGTCACTTTGTAAATGTTGGGCAACTGAAGGGCGAGACACAGATTGTTCATGACGGATAAAAGATGTGAACCTCTGCTGAGAGACGGTAACAAAGTATCCAGCCTTAATAACACCACAGAGGGCGGGAGTCGAATTAGTGAATGTTGCTGTGTGTGTGTGTGTGTGTGTGTGTGTGTGTGTGTGTGTGTGTGTGTGTGTGTGTGTGTGTGTGTGTGTGTGTGTGTGTGTGTGTGTGTGTGTGTGTGTGTGTGTGTGTGTGTGTGTGTGTGTGTGTTGTTTCTTATTTTATTAAATGTTAGTTTGCAGCGGATGCAGGAAGGGTCTTTTTTCATCAGACTCACTTGTACCTAGAGTAAGGACGGCAACGGTGCTGAACGGGCCAGGAGAAAGGTTCACTCCAAGGGCAAGAAACAGTTTGAAATGGTATTAAACCAATAAGCAGCGACCGATGTTGAAGGGCATCACAGACCAATGGGATCTGTGATGCCCTTCAACATGCTGATGTTCCGACCTCATGAATACTGAGCAGTCGTACAACATCATCACACGGGTGCTCAGTATTCATGGGTACACACCTGTAAAGTTTTGTGATTGTCTCTCGCACGGTCGTGACGTTATAGCGGTGACAAAAATCTGTCCACAGGCGTAAAGACGGACAGAGATGGACATATAAAAACCTGCCAAAGTGCAATAAACTGCATCTCAGACACACACAAGGTCAAAACAATACCAGCCGTGCTGCCGCAGCAGGTTAACATGTGTAAGTTCCAAGAGTCAGTTATTGGCCTGATTCCCAGTGAAGCATCAATCACAAAAAATCCGACGGTTGACATGGAAGAAAATGAAGAGTAGAGAGAAAGCTACAGCCTCAAAGCATCTCAACTGTGTCTCCTTTTTATCCACCGTTAACAGTAAATACGTTGACCGCGACGTGACCCGAACGAAATTCACCAATTTTCGCGACGTGAAATTATTCTCACAGAGCAATTCATAGTTTGAGGAGAGTGGTTATTATTTCCATTGGCACTGTGACATTAGCAATCCATTCAATTTCACACGTTCGCAGAAAAAGAAAAAAGAAAGAAGAATCGAAGCCCCTCTGAGTCATATAGTCAGCGTATAGGCAAAATAATTTTTATTCCGCCAGGTCCACATGAAAAAAAAAAAAAAGGAAAAGGGAAATCATCATTCTCGGTGTGAACCTGAACTCCGCCGAGAGTTTTTTTTTTTTTTTCCCCGTTGTTTATTCAGAGAGATGAAGGAGGTTGTGTGAAGTCGGTGCCAGGGAAGAGAGCATTAAAATCCAGAGCTGCTGAACTGAGCTGAACTCCACTAATTGATTAATCCTGCTCCTCATTCAGCAACCACAGACCTTGGGTGGTGAATAGAGAGCGACTTTACTCTGTTTACCTCTGCGCGCGTGCGTGCGTGCGTGCGTGCGTGCGTGTGTGTGTGTGTGTGTGTGTGTGCTACATACACAGTAATGTCAAATGTCTGCTGTGAAACACAGTTTCAGCACCACGGACAGAGACGCTGGAGCTGCAGACAACGCGGCATTAGCAGAGAGTATTGGCAGCTAAATGATTACGTGTGTGTGTGTGTGTGTGTGTGTGTGTGTGTGTGTGTGTGTGTGTGTGTGTGTGTGTGTGTGTGTGTGTGTGTGTGTGTGTGTGTGTGTGTGTGTGTGTGTGTGTGTGTGTGTGTGTGTGTGTCACGGGTGTGTGTGTGTGTGACGGGTGTGTAGCCGAGATGAAAATGAAGTCCCAGTCTGCGGTCTGACTGTGACCAACGTTGCCGTGACGGCTACACTAGAGTATTTTCGTGGGCTGAGTAAAAGTCAACACGCTGACGGGCGTTGCAGCCGAGGTGCGGTCCCCCTGCGAGACGGTCTCTCCTGTTAATTGATTTTGCCGATACAGTGTATTTTATTAATGGCGCCCGCAAGACACGTCTTCTTATTCCAAAAAAAAAAGAGGTGTTCCGCCTCCTTGCCTCTTCTCCCCGCGCCGGGCACTCTGGCACATTATTTAAAGCGGCAGACCAACGGAGTCCCTGGTGGAGAAAGTCTTGTAGCCACGCAGGGCCCTGGAATAACGGCGGCGCTTCAAACTGATGTCTTTAAGGCTTTTATTTGTCTCGCTATGTCTTTCTCATTCCCTCATTTAGACACCGTGAAAGCTGTGTGGAACATAATCAAGACATACACACTGTACAGACAAAGGAGCGCGTACAATAAATGCGTAGCATGAACCATGCAAGCAATCAAACACCAAACAAACCAAACAAATTAAAGGCATCTACGGTGTGCGCCTTTGGACCACATGTATATATAATAATTTTTTAGGACCGCTCCTCTGCGTCCACGCAGTGCACAGAAAAACTGCCAAACACCACTTTTAGGCAATGAGTTAATTCACGATACAGACATTTTTAAACCCAAACACTTTTATGAACCCGTCACAGACACTCACAGGTCTCACTGAACCGTCTGAGGTGGAGTGGAGCTCCGACGCATCCCGACGATGAAGAAGATTTCCTGCGCGAGAAACCTGCTCACGCAACAGTGGAGGGGAACATTTAGAGGCCATGAAACACTAAATGAGTTTAGAACATCAAGTTTCGAACATAAAGTCTGAAGTAAATCTCGGAGGAGTGGATAATTGCTGTACTTGTCGGTCTCCACGTCTTCCGTTATCATTGTGCCAGTGTTCTTCGTACCGCGTCGTCTCGTATTCCGGCCCAGTTCTGCTGGTTGATATCCGTCACCATATTTATTGCAGTCTGGCTTTCCACCACTTCCTCCCCTTTTCCCAAGGACATCTGCCAGTATATTTGTCCAGTCTGCTGGGCAGGTGATTGGCTGTCAAGTGTACACACTTTTGAAGAAAGAAAGAAAAAAAACCCAAATAGCCTCACCCACTGAACCGCTGCTCGCCCAGGCGGCCACTTCATCCACAAACCTCCCGTCCGGCCCCTGGGATGTGGAAGCGCTTCATAAATATCACGGTAAAGGCCCTGCACCGCCTCCCCTTCACTTCTGCCTCTGTCTCTCCCGGGTCTCTGTGTGTGTGTGTGTGTGTGTGTGTGTGTGTGTGTCCTGTGCTCGTACAAAAGTCTCACCGCGGTGCCACGAAGACTTCTCGCCTCCGCTCGCCGCCCGATTCGACGGAGGTCACCCGCCACCTGCCGGCACAGCTGTGCTGCATTTGCGTTGTCGACGCTCTCGGCGCCGCGGAGAGAGGATTCCCGTGACACTTTTGACACTCTGACGCCGGAGTCGTCCGTGGCTGTCAGTGTCTGCTGACACCGGGGCCCAGCTGGTGTGGCGCTTTCTTTTTTTTCGCTCATGTGGTTGTGGGATCCGTCTCCATTACCAGGACTCGTGCTGAGAGTTTGAGCGGTGCTGACGACCACAGTCACTGCACAAAGAAGTGCAACTCCCCCCCCCCCCGAAGACTCGTTTAGAGAAGGTGTGAGGTTTCTGGAGGGCACAAAACGACAAGCCTGAGCTGCCTGGGAGGAGGTGGATGAAGGAATCAGAGATGCCCTCCTGCTAGATGAGAATAGCTGGAGGGAAGTGGAGGCAGACGGGGGGACGGGGGGGGGGGGACTGATGGAGCCCGAGAGGCGAGAGAACGGCCACTGAGCTGAAAGAAACGCGGGGGGGGATTGGTCGGGAGCAGGTGAGGAGGCTGACCATGGCAATCAGGGGGGAAAAGGGACAAGCTGATCACTAGTTTCAGGAGCGAAATGATGGGCCCTGAGAAAATGAAAGTCCATTTGCAGACTTTCGGTTTAAGGCAATGACGGACAAAAGGCAATTGAGCAGAGAGTGAGGGACGGGGGGGAAAGTGGAAAAGCAAACGCGGCGACTGCGAAGGCGGCACAAATCTCAACAGACTGCCCCGAGACGGAGGAGGGAGGAGAGAGAGCTCGGCTCTACGTGGCTGGGTAAACAAAGGCAGATGTGAGGCTCCGAACGTCTTCAATTACTCGAATTCGGTTCTCTGCGTAGCTTGGCAGGAACAGGAACCTTTTGCTTCGGCCAAGTTATCTCCGTGATCCTCCAGAGTCCGTCGCCACGTCCACTTATTCACTTTCTTATTATGTGGCGAAAAAAACCCAACAGCTGCCGTGCGTATCCACTGGAACTCAAAGGAGGCATTTGAGTTTGACGTCCACCTCATCTCTTTATCCGCCTGCCTCTCTGGACCACAAAAAACAAAAAACAACGCCGCCGCCGCCGCCGGGGTAATGATAAGGTGCAAGAGCGAGGAGACAAACACAGACGGGGAAAAGAAAAGAAAATCAAGGAATAGATTGAAAATTGACACAGAGAGGAGGAGGGGAGGGTGGGGGCTGAACAATCCTCGCCAGCGGCGAGGAAACTTATTATGTGATAGGTGGCGAGGCCTTGACACGAGGATTAAAGTTGATTCTATCACGCCGATTCAATATCCTCCCTCGCTCGCGGCGCAATCAGACTTTCCCCCCTCTTTCTTTTCAGTGTAACGTGAAAGGCCTGCGCATGTCGGCAACATGCGGCGAAAAGAGAAGATTGAGGCTTCCGCCACTTATAGATATCGAGGGAAAGACGGAGGCAGAGATAATCCCCCCCCCGCTTCACTTCAATCGTCTACCCCAAAATGCGTTCCTTTAAAAAAAGGGGGGGCTTTATCTCAGCGGGGGGTCGCTGGAGCCAATCCCAGCTGACATTGGGCGAGAGGCGGGGTTCACCCTGGACAGGTCGCCAGCCTATCACAGGGCCACATACAGAGACGGACAACCATTCACTCTACGGTCAATTCAGAGTCTCCAGTGAACCTGACCCCATTCTGCATGTCTCTGGACTGTGGGAGGAAGACGGAGAACCCGGAGAGAACCCACGCACACTTGGGGAGAACATGCAAACTCCACACAGAAAGGCCCTGGTTGAACCGGGATTCGAACGCAGAATGTTCTTGCTGTGAGGCGAAGGTGCTAACCACTACCCCACCGTGCAGCCCAAGGGACGTTGTGTAGGATGCGAGCAGCGATTCATTTCTGCTCAGTCCTGATGCCGAGCCATGGGGATGCAGTGACACGTCCCCGGCAGTTCCCGTATCTGTTCCCGCACTTTTCCGACCTTAAAGCTACAGTGTGTAATATTTAGAAGAACTTATTCACAGAAATTTTAATATACTGGCCATAACTGTGTCTTCACATATGTATAATCAAGTGCAAACAAAGAGCCGGTGTATGTTCGTCAACTCTGAACGAGTTGAATGTAGTTTACATGAGGCGGACCCGACCTCCGTGTGAGGTGCGGTTGTTGCACAAAACGGTTCCAGAATACGTCTTATGCGCGTTGAATATTCAGACGCTGACGGAGACCGGAACTGGAATTGGCGGGGTGCGACGCCATAAAGTGTCCCCTGTCGGTCGCTCAGTTGGTTGCGGTTTGCAACTTTGCCTCCAGAATGCCGCCGGAAAATTGAGTTTTTGATGAGTTGGAGTTCATTTTTGGAAGTTGTCTAAAAGTACACGTCTCATTTCGTGTCATATTTTGTTTGTGCTGTTGACCCGACATCACTGCTCATGGGATTGATGTCACTGGACTTTTCATGTTTATCACTTTTCTTTTTCCATGGCACCAAAATGACTTGTCTGTTCACCGCGTCAAGGCTTTGGCGTCATTCCAGGTCAACTCGACCTTTTGATTTTGATATTTTACTATATCATTTTGTTGATTTTTCATAGAACCTGAGCTGGAATCGAATTAAGGATCATCTTTCGATGAATCATTAGATTAAAAAATCGTCTAACTCCTGGACAATCTGTCGCCCCTCACTTCTAAAATGATGGCTACGCCCCTGGACACTGGTCACCTCACATGTTACAACCGGGACAACACAAAGGATCAGATCAACCAGAGGTTTTAAAAAATCATCACAATAGATCAAAGCTGAACCACAAAGTAACCCCGCAAGAATATATGACCTCTCCATCGATCTGCCCTCTCTCTCATCCTGGGCTAGAAAAAACACACAACAGCAAATCTACGGCACAAAAATAATCCCCTTGGCTCAACACTTTTGAGTGAAATGTTTCTTCGTGTTCGAATGCTATTCGTTGAGGTGATGTCACTTGGTCCCTGGAGGCAACGCGCGTCGCGCTTCCCGCCTGTGAGATCTGATGCCGTCTATTTTATTCAGACAACACAGAGATGTTCTCGAGGAGGATCGTACCACTTAGTGTCACTCTCACGTTATCTAATCTCGCTCTCTCTCTCTCTCTCTTTTCGGAGAACTCTGGAGAGAGTCCGACGTGTTCTCCTATCTCGACATTTGGAAAAAATGACACAGACACAAAACTATATACGAACTCCTCTCGACGTCGGAGCTGGAATTTTGCTCTGAGTTTCCCCTTTCCTGATCCTAACAAGGCTCCGCAGGCTCTCTCTCTCTCTCTCTCTTTCGCTCTCACACAAACACACACACACCCACACACACACACACACACACACACACACACACACACACACACACACACACACACACACACACACACACACACACCCCCCATCCCTCTAATGTGAATTTTTTATATGGTGCCTCAAGCCAAATAAGGTAAAAGCAAAGTGCATAACATCATCTCTAAGAATTAGTGTGTGTGTGTGTGTGTGTGTGTGTGTGTGTGTGTGTGTGTGTGTGTGTGTGTGTGTGTGTGTGTGTGTGTGTGTGTGTGTGTGTGTGTGTGTGTGTGTGTGTGTGTGCGTGTGTGTGCGTGTGTGTGCGTGTGTGTGCGTGTGTGTGTGTGCGTGTGTGTGCGTGTGTGTGCGTGTGCACCTACAGAATAGCATGTGTGCGCGTCTACACAACACCTGCCTCCCGTTTTCACCAATTACAGTATATTCTGGTGTCCCAGGGGCGGCAGGGTGAACTGCGTGTGTCTTCTCTCTCTCACCGTTATGAATGTATCATCATACGGGGCTCCTTCCCACTGCTGGTCTCCAGGCGAACATCAGAGGAACAGTAGATCAGTTTGATGAGAGTTTCTCTTTGTGTCTGCAACCTCTCTCTCTCTTCCTCCACATCCATACGGCAAGGCGAGGCAAGGCGAGGCAAGGCGAGGCAAGGCGAGGCAAGGCCGGGCAATGTGTTGCACGCCGGCCTGTGAAATAAGCTTGCAATAAAATCCAAGACATTCACGTGAAAAACACACAAAGAACAAGGGAACAAAGGGGGAACGTGTAATATGCCGGGTGATGTGGAGTCAAGGCCGTGAGACGTGAAGTGAAATGCTGATTGTTTAAATCGTTATGAAAAGGTGTTAAGACTCATAATCAAAATGATATTTTTCAAAGATAAGCTGACGTGCTGAACCTAGAGCTCATAAAGGATCATACAACTAGATGTCCGACTAATTACCTCCGCCCCTGTCCATTGATATTCGGTGCGGTTCAAGGGAAAAAGTACAGATCCTGGAATGGTTTGTCCTTAACTTTGACATTGAGATGGGTTTTCATTGACATTTATATTGATTTTCCAAAGAACAAATTCATGGATCACGATGAATGATGAATGAAATCTATGAGTGTTGCAAAATGTAAACTGATGCATAGGGAGTACAAGTCTCGACTATTTCAATTTGACGGAATGATGCAGCCAAATAAATAAATACTGTAGTCTTGAATTCATAAGGCTCAGTTCCTTTAGCATTACCCGATATGTCTGTGTGTGTGTATATATATATATATATATATGATACTGTGCAATTGAAAAACCCTTCAGGTACATTTATACAGTGTGGTAAATAATATGTGCCGGTGTGTCAGGAGATACTTTCGAAGCGCTCTTTGTTCTACGGCCAGAGTTCGTGTCCTCTTCATTAGACGCGCTCGACGAGTCATTCAACCCAAAGTAACTCCTGCAGGAGGGGATTGAATGTCAGAGATTATAAATGTAATCTGTTTAAATCCTTCCTGCGCTGCGACTGTCGCCTGTTGGCTCTCGTCTCCGCGGCCGCACGAAATGAAACTGTGAAGACGAAGCGCATTGCGATATCATTTACAATAAATCTTTAGACTGAGAGGCAACAGAAGCAACACCGCTTTTATTTTCCCCCCAAAAAATGGCTGCTGTACTGTATAAATTTTTAAAAAAAAACACTCTTCCCCTGGGATGTTACCGAAACAACTTTACCTTGATTAAAAGTTTATATTGCATTTCTTTGTCTTCCTTCTCCTGAGCCAATCTCTTCCTCTGAGCCCCGAAGCCGTCCGTCACTGTGCCGAATCTCTTTCCCTCACCTAATTCCCCCCCCCCCCCCCCCCCCCCCCCCCCCCCCCCAATTCTCCACAGATTCTCCTCCCACATCCAGATGGACCGCTCTGACCTCTCACTCGGGGGGGTTAACAACATCTATAGAACTTCTGCAACTCCATCAGGTCAGAGAAACAACACTGATGCGCACCCCCCCCCCCACCCCACCCCCACCCCCTCCCTCCTCACGATCCCCTCTGATGACATCTCTGGCATTGCGTGGCCTCTGCTTCATCGTGTCCTTCATCGTTCTTTCACAATTTCGGTCAACCTTGCATCCAAAGAGAGAGGCGTGTTTTTTCATGAAGAAGAGCCAACCTTGGGTCCGTTGATTATGCCGCGTCACTCGGCCTTCACTGTATTCCTCCGACATCCCGGGGCTCCGACGCCGCGGCGCTGTTTGTTGATTGCGGCTCAGCGTCACACTGTGCGATAAGCTCCTTCATACGGGAGCCGAACAATGCATGTGTCGGTGGCGTCCTGGATTCTTTTCTTTTTAACAGAAAAGCTGCAGGTGGTCAAGTTCAATCCAAACTCTTAAGTATCAGCACCGGGGGGGGGGGCAACAGGAGTGTGTATCGTCCACACTCCCTGTCTCATGGTATTTCCCGATCCTACGTTGTTTTTTTTTGTTTTCCAGATGACCCCCCGCAGTCATAGGTTTATCCTCCGGGGGAATAATGAAACTGCATACAATCGCGACATTTTAATCTTTATATAACGTCGCAGTAACGTTTGCAGAGCCGGAGAGACAATCAGAGCGAGGTGGTGCATCGGAAAAGTCACTAGGTGTGATCCACCATCCCAGAGCGAAGGTTTTTAAAGGACCCCTCCCACGCAGCTCGCTGCTTTTTTTTAAATTATTATTGTTTTAATTTTCTACCCTCTCACATAAGAGACTGAAAAGTTTTATGACAAGAACAAAAACAGATTCCATAAAAGTGCATATTCCCAACTCTGTCCGCCCACTCGGTGGGTTTGTAATAAAAAATATATATATATATTAGTCGCTGCTTTCTGGGTCTGAAGCCTAAAGTTCCACCTGTGCGCTTCATCTAAAAAACTATTTTATTACAACCCTATGCAAATGTTTAGGCACTTTAGATGTTTAGCATGTCACCGAGCACACGGTGCCATCGGGGAGCCGGTCCCCACGAGAGTCCTGATCTCAGCATCATGGGGTCAGTCTGGAAAACCGCGTCCCAACCAGAGACTCACTATATAAAAATGAACGTAGTCACCGGGTCGGGAAAGGGACGGCCGTGTGGAAGAGCCTTAAAATCTGTATTCTCTTGAATGACCAACAGAGGGCGACTTCACTGGTTGCAAAAAAATCCGTTTCTGTAGAAGTCGATGAGAAAATGACTTCACTACTTCTCACTTTGATTTATAACGTCAGTGAACATTTTTCCCGAGGACTCGATGGTGTCAATTTCCAGTTTCAAGGCTTATGTGTGGATACCGTGTGATTGACAGCTAGGACGGTCCAATGACTGCAGGTCGCAGGTCCGGGTGCACTCTGTCAGGCTCCGCCCACCGCCTCCTCCAAATATGGTAACTTCTGTTTTCAAAGAAAACAAAATGGCGCTGGTCAAAATACTAAACATCGAGGCAGCTCACAAACCAATGAGGGACGTCACAGTGGGCGTCGCTTTGGTATTGGGTTAGTATATTAAACTTAAATAAGCCGATTGAGTCAATTATGTTAGACATAACTATTTGAATGCGTTTGATACGGGTGATGTGAATGCTGACAGACAGACGAACAGGCTGTGGCGTGCTCGTCTCATTCTGACTCTTAATTCCAGCCCGTATAATAAAATCTACCAGGTCACACATCACCAAAAAAGTCACCATGCTGTAGAAATGATTGAAAGTTATTTCCAGGGAAATCCCGAGCGGTGCACGAAAAAGGACACAACTCCTCGCCCCACCGCTCGCTCCTATTATATCTGGAAAAAAAACCATCCGGGCGAGGCCTCTCGGATTTCCTCTGCCCACACCACAATGAGTAAAAAAACCAAGGCCTGGCTCGAAACGGAGACGGGAAGAAGATAGAGGCAGATCAAGGCTATTATAGGATGGCGGCTTCTGCAGCCAGGCAGCACCAGAGAGGAGAGACCATTCCGGAGTAATGGGCGTCCCGAGTGATTTCTCGGAAGGAGCATTGAGCATTCAGCTTGGAAGGCACCGGGGACCGATCGGGCCCGTTCAGCTCCGTGGTCGGCCACCTGTCTGCCCTGCGGGGAAATGGGTTTCTGCTTCTGGCCTATTTTTTTCCCCTTTCTCTCCTTCCTTCATTTGCGCCGCATCTCATTGATCCGCGCGGTCGCTGCAGTCTCCCCGTTGGTCAATCACAGATCATTGAACTGATGAACCGGCGCAAAAGATGAATATGCACTCGCGCACCGGCGCCTTCACTTTCTGCGCGTCTCGTTGCTCCTCCCTTCAGAAGCGCAGGGGGCAAACGTCAGTTTGCTGGAAACAAATTGCCTTTGAGTGCTTCGTTGGAATCGCATCAAATGAATTGTATGAACTGCGCTGATTTCGAAAAGGGCACGGAACGGCGGTAAGCATGTTAGGTGGTACTTTTAATACATGGTCAATGGACGAGCTTTTTCTTTCTGTTTATTTCTCCAGTGCAGCAGCGTTAGTGGTCCTTTTATCCACTTCACTGTTTATCTGTCGATGTATAGGCAAGTTGGGCCCAGAACACAGACCGTACATGAACATAATGGAAAACAGGGAACAAAAAACAAAGCATGAACAGGAGCTGATGCACAAAGCGACTCAGTAATAACGGGAACAGACAAATTGGCAACCAGGTAATGAGAAAGGCGGGAAACACCCACGGTTGCATTGTCAAATTAGGTTAGGAGGTTTCCTAAACCTTGAAATGCTCAATCAATGCTTCCTTTTCCTATTTCCTTTAGCTTAGGGTAAAGGAGAAGGACCGTCCCATGCGAAAGGAAAGGAGAAATAGGCGGCCCACGATTCATTGCGTCAATGATTGCATCCAAAGTAGTAGAAGATTCTTCGGAAATGTGTAGTTTCTCCACGGCAGTCGGATTCTCCTGGTGCCGCTGTCGGCTTTTCCTAAGTCCCACGAGTCGTCCTTGACAGCTTTCCTTGACCTCGTGACGCTTTCCACTGAGGTCAAGGAAAGGTAGATAGGAAATAGACGATAGGAAGGACGATCCGAATCCACCCAGGGAAACACACAAGGATACATTAAGTTCATTTACAGAATAAAACAGGAAATAGTCCAGAGAGTCACAAAGAAGGGATGATCATAACAGTTTTGTGATTAGTTTCATGTATAAGACAAAGCCTAAGGATAGTTTTAATATCTGAGTAATTTGACGGCTTATAGAAACCCAGGTCCTCCCTCTAACCGTATCCCTTCAGTTATTTGTAGTTATTTTTTCAATTTATTTATGTGTGCTCAACTTTATGGCACCATGTCGGCGACGCCTTCATCCATCAAACTGAGCTGTCGCGATCATTTCCAAGCGGTTTCGATCGCCTGGTGAATGTAGGGTGCACTTTACACATCAAGCAAATCGAAATGAACGAGCTACGCAGAGAGAGCGACGGAGGGAGTTGGACACATAAAAGGGAAAAACAACAACCCTGAAGTTCTCTACCACTGTAACCGACGATTCGCAGAAGTTTCTCGTAGTCGCCATTAGGGGCGAAACATTCTGACTGCTCAGCTCAAGTTAAAAGCTTTCCGCCGCAGTCGGCCTTGGCACGGGGCAAACTGCATTGTCCAGACATATATTAGAGGCGCAGAAGACGGAACGGCGGTACGAATGCGTGGGTCGCACTTTTCAAAAACAGAACAACAAACTGGAAGGCGTCTGGTTTGAACGAGCAAGGAAAATCAAAGGTCAAAGGTCAAAGTGGCTCAGATTAAGTTTGAGGGAGAAGCGGAGGATGAGAAATGAAACAAGTGACCATTGGAAGGAGGTTTCATT
Source organism: Scophthalmus maximus (assembly GCF_022379125.1). Classification (NCBI taxonomy): domain Eukaryota; kingdom Metazoa; phylum Chordata; class Actinopteri; order Pleuronectiformes; family Scophthalmidae; genus Scophthalmus; species Scophthalmus maximus. The sequence goes on from NC_061525.1 coordinate 21,260,669, forward strand.
CGATTCATCAGATCTCAGATCTCAGTAAGATACTGTAATTATGCTCTGCTCAGAAGTGCGAGCACATGTTCATAGTATGCGTGGCTGGTGGTCTGAATAATGAGAGCGACCATCCGGAGCCCTGACCCGCCGCCGCCTTGTCGAAGGTCACTCCTGTTTACTCCTTAAGCTGCGACGGGTGAGAGGGGAAGGAGAACAAATGAATACCGATGGGAATTCAAAATCAGGAGAGAAACCAGCACGGTTTGAATACGACAATTAAGATTTGCATTAAGACAAGTGTCGCCCCCCTCTCTTCTATTTCACTGAATTTAAATACGTCCATTAAAACCTCCTTTGCCTTTATAAAAAAAATAAGAATGAATATTCCATAATTTGCCGTCCTCCGCTGTAATGATGGGATGTGAGACTGAACTAAAAGATATTCAAAGCTACGTGGCTGTATGAACACTGCCCTCCAGTGGTGCATTTGAAGAACTGCAGTTTCTCAGGAGTCCACACTGCAGCTTTGATTCCCCACAAGACAGGAAGTTGCTGAGCTGGTTGAAATGATAATGGCCATGTATAAATCAGCCAAAAATACACAGTGCATCCATCGAGTGAGCAGCCTGGGGAAAAATAACAATAAGAAATAAGGAACAATGTCATATATATATATATGCACACTTGACAGCCCTTTGTTAAAAAACTACATGCGAATATGTGAGGACCACAAATTCCAGACCAGGTGACATTAAAAACCATACAACATTTTAATATTAAAACAAAAACAAATCAATTGTTTATAGTGAACATCTGTTCATAAATCCTGGCCCACACCGGATTCTGTATCTTTTACTTTACGAGGGCATTTCATCGTGTGACACAATTCGCCAGGGGGAATAGACAAACCGCAAGTCCATGAAGAAACTAGCACACTTGCATATTCATTTTTTGTGTATTATTGCTATCATTCTGCACAGCTCCTCTTCTTTATAGCTCTCTCAACAGCCTGCAGCAGCACCGAAGGCACAGCCAAGGAGTTTTCATAGAGAGCTCGCTGAACAAAGCCTGACATGTTTTAGGAGTCATATTATATTACAGTGTTCGGCCGCTGCGCCTTCTGAGGACAATAACGACATGAAACGTTTTTCATCTGGAGTCTGTACACGTTTAAGTATAGCTCAGGTAGTGAAAATAAAATGTTTCAGAGGCTTTTTCCGCCGTCGTTGTTGACACGTCGGCCTGTTTCTCCCTAAATCCAGGGTACGTAACATTGACTTACATCCATTACCCAGAGACTTACACTAACTTCACATATAAACTTGCTTTCCCATGAAACATGACTTACGTAGTGGGGGCTTCATTTTGGTTCCCATAAGGAAGACCGTCCCCATAATGTTTCAGGTAGGTACACACACACACGCACGCACGCACGCACGCACGCACAAATGAGCAGGACGCCAACTAGAATGTATTAACAATATTTTATTCACTACAAGTTCCAGTGTTATTGTTCCTATTTCATTTCAACCCAACAGTAAGAACAAGATGTGTTTATATACATATGTACAGATTGTTTTTATTTTTTTATATATATATTTTTTAAACTATTGGCAATACACCACAGGTTATTAATTATCTTTATATACAACCCATATGCCAAGCTTTGGTTTGGGGCAGAAGATGAGAAGTTTGCTCCATCTGGGTCATGGCCTCAGTGGACTTCTACTGATCGTGCTCCCGTCCCTCCATCGCAAACGGAGGGGCGAGTTCGTGTGAAATAATCTCAGTTTAGCTTTTCCAGCGAGCCGCTCTCTCTCTCTCTCTCTCTCTCTCTCTCTCTCTCTCTCTCTGCGAAGAATAAAGCCAGAATTCTTAGAAGACAAAGTTATTCTTTTACTTCCTGCGTGAGCCAGTGCTCGGGGCAGGGACACCGGGTGAAATGCTGAGGAGAAAATCTACACAGACAGAAGACTTTGAAAACACAGTCAGCCAAAGCGGACGGGATGAAAAGTACCAACATTTGATCTTTTGACCTCTATCAGCCTCTTTTTACTTTCAAATCACTGTGTGTGTGTGTGTGTGTGTGTGTGTGTGTGTGTGTGTGTGTGTGTGTGTGTGTGTGTGATTTGCAGGCGGACTGCGCTGTACATGCAGCTCTGCCACACAGCCTTGAGGAAAAAGTTTGAAAAAAATAACATGAAATACAAAAGTCTGTGAAAAGAAGGGAGTGGGTCTCATGCATGTCGACAAAGCAGCCCATTTGTACTCGATGGAAACTGGTTTATATTGCAGAACTAATATAGTGGTAAAATAAAAACAAAAATGTAGATTAAAAAACCAATCACTCCCAGAGAAAAGTTCTGGGGGGAAAAAATACAGAATTACTGCGTCATCCAGATCCGTGTGAACTGCATCTGATAATAAACCGTTACGGAACAACTGAATTCAATATAAATGCACATTATCCTGACTGGTATTTAATATCCCTATGATCCAAATATTTGTAGTTTCTTCCGTTTAGAATCAGAAGTTAATAAACACACTCTAATTCAACTGTTAAAATCTCCCTGTTTTTAATGTTTAGTAATTCAATTAAGTGTAATAAAACCTACTAAAAAGACATAAATGTCTTCTCACCTTGGAAAAAAATTGTCCCTAAAAGTATCTGGATGGAGTCATAATAATGAAAAACAGTTTTCATCATAATCATGAAATTGAATTTGTTAATGTTGGAGCAGTTTTTTTTTGTAAAGTTAGCACAAAAAGACCTTTGTAGAGAAACTATGGAGAAATTCATTTTCAGAAAAATAGATTCCATTCTTTCTAATAATGCATGTAACACACAAGTTATGAAATTTTATGATTTTTTTCCAGCGTTGAAATTTGGTTTAAAAAAACCAAATATATAATATAGAAGGTCGGAAACACAGTGACACTCTCTACCATATACAGCATCGGCGTCTATTATTACTAGTTAAACATCTGGTCATTAGTGTTCAACCGTACCGTATATTCATCTTGAGAGCTGGCAAATGAAATGGCCGAACTCACTGGAAGATGAAAAATCCCTCGGCGGTCTAATAAACCCAGCTTGTCGTCTAATGTCGGGAAAAGAAGTGTTGAAATTAAGACACGTGAGTTGTAAAATATGTATCAGCCGGACATGTAATGCGTTTTTCTTTGATTCACAATCTAGCCTACTGTTGTATAAATACAATATGTACAGTAGAAAACAGTAGATGTCCGCCTTCGTGAAAAGGCTATGAGAAGGGGGGGGGTCACCTTTTAAATATATATATATATATTTGTCTCTTTATAAAGCCATTATGAAATAACACGTCCTCTCACCGCAGAACTGATGTGACATGAACCCGGATGAGGACGACAGCGAGGATGAACGCGGCGGCGGCGACGACGGCGACGACGACGTCATCCGCCCCGCAGGTTCAAGTTTAAATCAGGGAGCAAGTAGTGTTTCTGTTTGTGGAAAGTATTGTGAAAGCATCGCAGTGGTAAGACTAATTAATTATTACTCATAAGACAGCAGATTTGATATAAAAATGACTCTGAAAAGTGCAACACCAAAAAAAAAAATGTTTGCATTCAATGAAGTAAAAGTATAGCATGTGATGTATTGCAACCGATATAACTCTCTCTCTCTCTCTCTCTCTCTCTCTCTCTCTCTAAGCTCCTAAGGCCATTTGAACCGTATACTTTCATCTCTGAAGTTTCTTCCAACACAGATTTGAACATTCACTTTCATCACCATCAGTAACGTGAATCAAAATCACAACCGAGAGGAAATCATTAGAAGTAACAAATGGTTAATTTGTCGTCCAAAAAAACCAGGGACACGCATGCGTTTATGCCGATGGACACACGGAGATGAAAATGCCTTGTGTTGCCGTGACTCCCCAAAAAAACAAACCACAATCATCACAACGATCCGGCCCCTGAATCCCTTCTGGGGAGCCAAGGTTCTGCAGGAGAAATCCACTCCGGCTCTGTGAAATCATCCAAGTGGTTAAAAAACTGTCGTTTCCAACCGCACCCCGTCAGGACAATCCATCCACGAAACAAGGGACGAATCAATTCCACGTTGTGCTGTCTTGTCCACAAAATGGAGGCGTCCTGTCCATCGAGGAATTGGCATTTAAATGAACTCTGCACTGTAAAATCCCTGTTTTTGCGTTGAGATAAAAAAGGTCCGGACGCACAGAAAGACACAGTTGTAAAGGGCAGCGGGCGGCTTCAGCCCAGAATCCGTCCGTCATTTTCAAACGCGTCCGACAAAAACGCTCGTGTTGTCTCGTCTCGTCGACCCCCTGCCCCGTCCGCCGAACCGGGCCTCAGACCAGCGAGCCGGCTCTGCTCTGCGCGGGCACCATGACGGGCACTGCCCCCATCCGCTCCAGCGTGGCCTGGCTCACGGCGTAGGAGTGCGTGTGTTGCCCGTGTGCCGACGTCACCGCCGGCTTGAGGCTCACGGTGCCGTTGCTGCGCACCATGGCGGGAGGGGACGGGGCAGAGTTCGTCGTGACCACCAGAGTCTTGGGCGGCGGGAGCGTGTGGCTGCCGTTGGCAAACGCCGTCGCCGCCGCCACCGCGGCGGGCTGCGCGTGCCGAGACAGCGGCGCCGAACCGGGCGCCGTGGCCGCTGTTGTGCCGTGGCCGTGCCCTGCGTTCTGGGCCTGTCCGTGTCCGTGTCCGTGTCCGTGGGCGGCGTGGGCGGCGGTGGAGAAGGTCTGACGCGTGTCCCCGTTGTAGCGCGTGTAGGAGTTGGTGTCGTAGTTGGTTTTGGGGTTGTGCCAGTAGCGGCTGTTGTACGTGTTGGTCGACGTCAGCGTGTCGTTCTCCGAGGACGACGCGTCTGCGTGGAAAGCCTTCACCGACGACGACCTCTTGGGAGGGAGGTCGTCTTCTCTGTCGAGCAGAGATTTTTTTCAAGAGAGAGGTTAGTTGCCGTGGTTGGACAAACACAGACAACTTTAAATGTGGCATTGTCACTGTCCTAATATTTAACAATGGATCCGTTCTTTTGGAAGTACGTGCTGCTGTTGGTCACTTGCCAAGACACGAGTCACTTCTTCAAGGAACACTAGATACCACAATGACTATCAGAGACCAGCTGCATCGAACACAGACAGGTGTGATCAGCATTTAAATACATATAAATTGCTACTGATATGATTTTTTTATAGAAGTTTTATCAGATTTACAGTTTCAGTTTCCCCTTTTTGATAAAAGGGGCATTCACAGCTTCTGTGATTACGGCCGAGCGGAAAACATTTTGCTAGTTAGAAGAAATTCCTCTCCGGATCCACGACGCCTCGTCGGTTGACGTGGAGATGTCAGCAATATGAGACGCGATCGCTGCCAGATTGGCAATTAGTCTATCCTCAAATATTTAGCACAAACCCTCGGAGGAATCTTGAAAAATTTAAATATATTCCGCGTGGTCGTGTTGCAACACACAGAAAATCTCGCTTACTACTTATGTATTGATATTTGCTCTTAGATCTTTTTTCTTTTTTCACCCTGGCAGATACAGCGGGTGGCAACAATAATTGAAAGAGAACTGCAAAATAATTCAACAGCAACGAGGAAAACCAAAAACTTCTATCTGGAAGAGAAAGAGAAAAACAAAAGCAAGAACATGTAATGATCTTTAAAACTCGGCTATTGCTACTTATTTCATTATGACATATACTAGTAATAAATATATATAGCAAGTGTTCAGCTTTGAAGTTGCACTTTCAATCACTCCTTCCTCATGAACAGTCATTTTGAGGGTAGAAAATGTTTTGGGCTGAGACACAATGTATTAACTGTGTTACGTTGTGTTATTGGGCTGGAAGGCAGAGCCGTGGGAGTTGGAAGAGAGAATGCTGGATTGCGATCGAGCCCAAAACGGGGCAGATGTTAAACCAGTCACCCGAAAGCCTCGGCCTGTCCCAACAGCGATTTATCTTCCAAGTGATTCTTGGAAGGATTTGGGGGGGGGGGGGGGGGGGATCGCAGCCCATTGAAAAGACACAATTAGCCAGTGGCGATGGGGAAAAAAAAATAAATTGCTGCCAGGAGATTAAATTCATCTGAATGTTTCAAACTTCAAATCAGATTCCCGGGTTTTATTCCATGAGGCCGAAACGCTATTGTTCTACAATAGAGATGGAGATGGAGCCTCCACTCCGACACAGTCTCATATACGTGTGCTGATAACAGTCCCAGTTTGAGTGTCACGTTCTCCGCTCTTCTTGCACAGCAGCTCTCGGGAACTATCGGCCTGCGACCAACCTGATCTCGTTGGGGATCTCCTCCTCGTCGTATTTGTTCTTGTTCTTCCAGTAGAAGAGCGTGACCACCACCAGGAGGGAGCAGATGATGACGGCCAGCACTCCCGTAGCAATGGTCCCTGCTATCAGACCCACGCTCTGAGGCTGAGCTGCAAGAGAGAGAGAGAGAGATGGAGCGGGGGGGGGGGGGGGGGGGGGAGGGAGGGAGGGGGAGAGAGAGAGAGAGAGAGAGAGAGAGAGAGAGAGGGAGGGAGGGGGAGAGAGAGAGAGAGGGGGGGGGGAGAGAGAGAGAGAGGGGGGGGGAGGGAGGGAGAGAGGGAGGGAGGGGGGGGAGGGAGGGGGAGAGATGCATTAAAAAACGAGAAAAAAAATCAAAGAATGCATTAAATAAAAAAAAGTCATCGAAACACAGAGAGAGAGAGAGAGAGAGAGAGTGAGAGAGAGAGAGAGAGAGAGAGAGAGAGAGAGAGAGAGAGAGAGACAGTTGGGGAAAGTGTTTCTAAACTTTGCCACAGAATATGGAGATAAACAGCAAGATGAGTCACTTGTTTTCAAGATCATGTGTGCAGCTTTCTTTTTTGTCATTTTCATTTTTAAATCTATTTCAGTTTTGTCAAACTAAAGTATAGCACCATTATTGATACCTGTAATACATCCCAGGCCTATGACACATGCACATTTTGTAAATATTGCAGCCACATGATCAGCGTCCAACCAATGTTATGAGCAAAAAAAATGATTCTTCAAATTCTCACTTTCATTATTGGCCCCAGGTAACATGTGTTCATATAAAACTATGTCTAACATAGTTTTCAGTCCATTTTTCAAAATCTGGAGAATATGAATCTTACCAAACTCTGAAGATCACTCGGGAAGCTGTGACAAAACCAACCTTTGTCGCTGCAAACTCATATTTTCACGCGCTGGGCATTGGTCCCCCAATAAACACAGTCATCGTTTACTCTCCCAGATTGGATGTAAAATAAATCCTGTGGTTTCATTCATGCTGAGTGAATTTCCTCCCCAGCCTCCTTTATATATTTGCCAGTATGTTTAACCACAATGACCTAGATCCTTCTGCCAAATCCTCCTCAGATTATACCGGGTAATTATATTATTATCACTGGACATGGGTGCACGTTCCAGTATTTTTGTTTCATTTTGGAAGACACAAACAAGAATCTAATCATTTCAGTTAATGCAACTCTTAAAATAGAGTTACAGTCCTTGCGGCAAGTGTAACGAATAATAGCGTCCGTTTTTTATCACGTCCACAAATAAATATGAAGCGTGAAAGAATGGAAACAGAGACATCAAATACTGCGTTTATTTATAATATTATTATAAATAATATTATTATAAATTATTATTATTATTTTATAATATTTTAAATGATTAAACGGAATGCAATGGAATAGTGCACGTTGATATTGGACTTTCTAGAACGTTCACATCTGCACCATGTTGGTTCTTCCTGCTTTTACTGATCTTTGACAGAGAGATTCATATTGCGTCGGCGGTGTTTGCCTGCAGAACAGCATCTACTGCATGTCCGTCCGTCCTGAAGGAGGGAGGCCGTCGCTCGTCCTCAGGGGGAACTTGTTAAAGGATCATTTTTCTTTGATTTGTGGGTATGAATACAGACGGCGTCGTATATATTTGAGCTGTAAAAATATAAATCCATCTATAAATGTACACCGCCGGCCCGCCGGTGTGTGAAAACGGGAAGCGGGCGCGAAGGGGCGGTGCGTTCACTTACGCGCCACAACCTGCAGGTTGAGCAGACAGGTGCTCTTGCCAATCGCGTTGCTGGAGGTACACTGGTAGAGTCCTGAGGTGCTGGTGCTGATGTTTCTCAGTGTGACGGTGCCCTGCATTTGGTCTGGAAGACACACACACACGCGCGCACACACACACACACACACAGACACACACACAAACACACACACACACACACACACACGCGCGCACACACACACACACACACACACACAGACACACACACAAACACACACACACAGTAATTAATAATACATGCACCATGTCGAAGCATACGATATGACACGATACTTGTTGAAAAACATAGTATTACGTGAGAATAACTCTAAGCACGATGAACTGAAGAAGTCGTTCACAAAATGTATAGACATAAAAACTTTTGTGTGAAGTACGATAACACGCAGATGTAGACGGCGCTGTCAACCTTCAATCAAAGGTGTACAAGTGAAGTACATTGCAATAAAAAAACAAATGATGGATGGTTGAGTTTTGAGAGGCACTGGGATGCACACTACTGGACTCGGGGAAGGGGCTTCAGCGGTTTTCCTATCGCGGAGTTGAGCCGCGAGCTCCAAAAACTTTAAAAGATGAATACAGAATCCCACTTTGGTTCTATGATGTAAGAGGTCGGACGGGATTCAATGAGTGGATCGTTAATTTTACAGTTCTATATTACTAAGATCGTCCTAACGCTCATGTGATTACACCGCATAAGTTAAAGTGAAAAGCCTCAGTGGACTTTGAATGATAAATATATGCTTCATATATTTAATAAGCAGCATGCAGATATAATGTAAACAGGGTTCACCAACTCTAATAATTGTAAGTTATTTTATTGGTCACAAACCAAACATTAATTCTGGTGAGCTATCAAAGAGTTAACGCTCATAATTTAACATGCATTCACCTTTCAATTATTTTTTTTTTGCTGAATTTGCAATTTACGATTCAATTTCTTCAACTTCATAATCCTTTCCCATCACTTACAGAATTTGTCTCCATAAAGGAAAAGACAAAGAACATGAGTCAATCGCCGTGGCGATCTGTCCTCTGCAACTGATGCGACCTCTGTTCGTATATATATCGATCTTCTTGTGACCAGTAGTGTACAAACCGGTGATGAAGATTAGTTGAAACAGCGGGAAAAACAGGAAAGTCCACCACACTGATTCTCTGATGCTGAAGAACCAACGCCGGCTCCGCCGAGAGCAGCTGGGTGGACGTTTGTGGCGCCACAGAGGCGAAGCAGCTACAGCATCGAGTCCGGATGAGACAACCGCGTCAGAGTTGGAATTCAGCATGAGAGACACCACAGGACCGTCACTCTGCTCATCCACACACACACACACACACACACACACACACACACTCCATCCATCCATCCATCATCACCACCCCTCAGCAGGATCAGTGGACGGGAGCCGTCGGGGGCCTGGCACATGACGGGTGGGCAGTGATGGCGGGGAGTCGCGGCAGGGGCCGAGCTACGCTACGCGTGTGAGAGATTTACCGGAGAAGCTGGGGCAAAAGGGAACTCCGACCGCCAGCCTGTTTGTAATACCTTGCATGGCGTTGTGCGGCAGCTTGGGCAGCGCGTCCAGCTTCTCCCAGGAGTAGGACGGCGTGGGGATGCCCTCCTCGGAGCTGCAGAACAGCATGATGTCGCTGCCGACATCCAGCGCGCCCTGGATTCGACACGCTGGCACCGACGGGGGCACTGGCAGATGGACAGAGAGAGAGAGAGAGAGAGAGAGAGAGAGGGCGGCGTTGAGTTAACCACTCCCACAAAGCAGATGGGACGTGTTCCCTAATTGCAGAAGGTCAATCATATAATCCCCAAAAGATGCCGAAGAACCTGCTGTTTCCAACTTGGTGTTCAAGCTGCTTAGATCTCTGTCGTAAATGTATCTTCTGGTTACTTATGGACTGAAAAATTAACTTTCCATCAGCGACAACCTGTTGTCAAAATGTTCTCCAGAGCTCTGGAGGTTGGAAGGAAATGCTGCCTTCCAAATTATATTTTGAAAACAATCAAGTCAAAAATGTTTGATACCATTAATTACTCAAATTCACATGTGAACTCCAAAGACTCTGAGGATCCCTTGTCCCTTTCATCAGGGCCCTCTACATTTATCACATTCAATCTGCGCTCCACGTCCTTTCTATTGCACATTTTCAATTTATTCCATTTCTATAGGGTCCTGTATATTTCACATACTGTACAGTATTTCCTTTCTATTGCACATTTTCAATTTCTTTAGCTTTTTTCTACACCGTGTGGTTTTGCCTTACTCTTACTTTTGCACTATTTAGAATTTATTCGTTGTATATATATATATATATTACTTATCTTATTTATTTTTTAATACTACTAAACTTACACTACTGCACCGTGGGTCCGAGATAAACCCTTTTTTTTCTTCAATTCCTCCGTATGTCTGGAACAATATTGCAGGAATTGACCATAAAGTTGACTCTTGAAACTTAAACAGGAAAATTAAATAACAGAATACATAATATTATTGTCTTTCTTTCACCTTAACCGCCACCTGAGACATATTATAGGCGTACGTGCATGGTCCCAGTGAGATGAGACCATCGTTGTTGTATACCACACGCATGCGTCTGTGGGGGCGTGCCAGTGAGTTACCCAACACGGTGAGGCCGATCACGCCGATGTTGCGCCCCCCTCTGTCCGGGAGGTTGTTGACCAGGCACTGGTAGGTCCCAGTGTCAGACAGCTGGGTGTTGTTGATGAAGATGGAGGCACTTGTACTCGGCATGGTGGCCACGAAGCCCACGCGGCCGTTGAGGTGGTTGGCGAGGCTGAACACCTGGCCGCCCTGGTAAATGATCACCTGGGCGTGGAGAGAGAGAGAGGGAGAGAGAGAGAGAGAGAGAGAGAGAGAGAGAGGGAGAGAGAGAGAGAGAGAGAGAGAGAGAGAGATGGACAATGGAGGGAAATGGATTGGTGAAATAGTGGGAAGTGGCGAATGACGGGGAAATGCATGGAGGTCAGGGAAGAGAAGGCGGAGGGAAAAGAAAAGTCAATGTTGAGAATCCAATCCCCCCCCCCCCCCCCCCCCCCCAAAAAAAAGGTCAACGCTTATTGTCGCGTGGAGGATCTGAACATGAATATGATTGTTGGACATTTCCTTCAGTGGACAGTTACAATAACCTATCACTAGAGGGCGACCTAGACTGGCTGAAAAACGCCCGTGCACGGAGGACGTAAAGGGAGAGAACAGGCCCACTCGTCCTGAGGAGGAAGAAAAGAAGAAACACAAACAGACAGACGAACAAATAAAAACCTTTCATCTGTAAGTGGTCTTTCTAGCCCGGTGGACACGCTGCAGGGGTATTAGGGGTACATGCTAAAAGTACGTGCTTTCGCGGTGAGACTCTTTTGCGGATAAAAGCATCCACTGAATGTGCGTATGCATAATTGAAAACATTTTCAACTTGGAAAATGTACAAAACTGCACTGTGATGAAACCAAGAGAGGCGTTGCAGGCGGTGTCTCGGCAAGAGGGAATCGAATCCGGTCGACCAGAGTCGTCGGTTGCTCGCGCCAGTGACCTTTGAGAGGTCACACACACACACACACACACACACACACACACACACACACACACACACACACACAAGAGCCACCAGGCCCCTTCGGGTTGAGGTGAGCTCGTCTCGGCGGCCCCCCGGAAATTAAAGTCAGCTTGTTGGGGGAAAAAAAAAAAAAAAAGCTCCCCCCCCCCTCGGGCTTCGGACTCGGGTCTGAAGCAGCTCGTTTGTGCGGCCGGGCCACATGCAGAACAGCCCTCGCCCCTCAGCTGCGTCCACAGAGATGAAGAGGACACCAGCTCACACGCAAGACACGCACGCACACACACACACGAGCATGGAATGGGAATCAGAGGGGCCATTCACTTTGGTGAAAAGAGCCCCCATTGAACTGTTCAAAGACCCAGGCAGGGAAACAACCAGCACCAGTGTGCGTGTGTGTGTGTGTGTGCGCGTGTGTGTGTGTGTGTGTGTGTGTGTGTGTGTGAGCGATAGGTCTGATGTAAGTGTGTATATGACTGTGTCCTCCATCACTGCTTAACGGTTGTAAATTGCACGGCTGCAATTTCCTGAGTGCAGCACGCTCTCGCTTTGTCCTCTTATGTGCAGATGAATAGGCAGCTCCTCAGCTGTGATGAGAGTCTGCAACTGCATCTCCTCTCTCTCTCTGTGTGTGTGTGTGTGTGTGTGGACCAGTTTGAGATTTAGAACATTAGAGTGACGACGTTTTTGGAAAGTGAGGACATTTTGGCCGCCCCTTGCTTTGCGACACGCCTTCAATCGTGTGTGTGTGTGTGTGTGTGTGTGAAGTGAGTTCAGTGTTGGCGTTGGACATTTAATAGCGATGGTTGGGGTTAGAGATGTTCCGATTCCGATACTGCGGAGAATGCCGGGTTGGCCAACGGTCCATCATCTGTCTCTCTCTCTGCCTGTCAGTCTGTCTGTCTCCCTGCCTGTCTGTCTGTCTCTCTGTCTGTCTGCCACTCTTCCTCCGTCCCTCCCTCGCCACAGACAGACAGCGCTGGTGTGACCCGGCTCTACACTCCTGGTGACCTGACAGTATAATCCTCGTGCTCGGTGAAAGTGATCCAATCTATCGGGCCTCACACGCAACAACTCGTCTGTTCCGTGTGCGCATGAATGAGCAGGGGATTAAACGAGGTCCTGACCTGAGCAGTATCTCACACCTGTCCTCGGTCATTCGTGTATGTTATTTGTTCGGTATTTTTCTGGGTTCCCACCGTTTGTTTCTGACAATTCAAAAAAGAAAAAGAAAGAAACACTGAAGAACTAATCAATACTTTAGGGTCCACTCTTTGTTTCTTCCAGCTTTATTTGTGCCACATTCCACCTGTCTTCCACAGATCGCGTCTCTGTCCACTGCGCTGAACCACATCCATGCGTGTGTGTGTGTGTGTGTGTGTGCGTGCGTGCGTGCGTGCGTGCGCTCAAATCACCTCATCCTTTCGCGTGACCTGGTTGGCTTTGGAGCCGACGCCGAGAGAAAAGAGGTCATGGCTTGCACTCAGATGGCGGACGGCCCTAAGAACTCTAGCTGGACTGCTCGTCCAGCGGTAAACTCTCTCACACACACACACACACACACACACACACAAGCAGGCACACACACACACAGCACAAGCAACCTCTCTCTCATTGTACAGTATCCTGAATCTTCTCCACGATCCCGCCTGTGAGCAGCAGCCACAATAGGACGCGCGCGGTGACCGTCACCCGTCCCATGACATGACGGTAGCCTACTTCCGACTGCCACCGAGGGCCCTGCTGGCCCCAGACACGAGGGACACTGCCATCATCTCAATAAAGCCTGAATAAATCTCTAAACCCCCGCAGCCCTCCCGACAATTTTCCGACTCTAAGCCGCCGCCGTTATCTCAGTCTATCCTCCGACACATGCTCTGGACATCATGCACGTACTAGTTGGTGCGTTATTTCTACACGTTTGGCATCAACCGTCTATGTTTCTAAAATGACTGCATGCTCTTATTAATGTTGCCGTTGCATGGGAGCACCGATACAAAATATAACTGTTCTCACAATGGACGATCCAACGATACTGTAATAAAACGCAGTGCGACGGGGAGGGTATATGGGGGAAACTGCTGAGATATACCGCAACGCTTTTTTCATGTATATTTCGAAAAATAACAGAAAATAACTCGAGGTGACAAATTGCGTGCAGGATTTTACGTTACTTCTCATTGAGAGGTGCAACAGTTAATCGATTAGTAATCGATTACTAAATGAATCGCCGACTATTTTGATATTAATAATTGTTCAAGTAGTTATTATGAAGAAAAAAAAGTTACAATTCTCTGATTTCAGCTTCTTCAATGTGAATATTATCCTCTGTGACGGTAAACTTAATATATTTTGTGTGTGGGAAAAAAACAAAAAACATCAGCTTGGGATTTGGGAAAAACACAATCTTAATTTTTCACAATTTGCTGACATTTTATGGACCAAAGGACTAATCGATTAATCATCAACAGATTAATCGGTTACAAAAAGAATCATTAGTTGCAGCCCTACTTTCCATGGGATGACTTCCTTCGGTATGATCAACTCACCTGTACATTCTACAGTAGCACATACTGTATATGTGTACATTAAGGTTCACTGAAAGGGATTAGTCACAGTTGGATCGTTCCTTGCTCAAATGTCCTTAAAAAAAAACCCCACTTAAAACCCATACTGATGAACAAACATATTCTGTGCTGATCAATAAAACATTAATGTACATGAGAGACTGAACCTCTCTCAGACCACGGTGCCAGTTTGGAGTTTGTCTGGAATGGGACCTTGTTCCTTTTTCTTTGACGTGTCCGCTGACAATTGTTTGGACACGGGGCAAAACACGAGCAAACACAGGAGAGGAAGAAAGGTCAAGTTTCCAAGGGTCTTTGAATGCAGCGTCCATCCGCCCCCGTCCGTGGCAGATTGTCTGTTTCAGATAAGGATCAGAATCTGATCATCTAAAAACGCTCCGACAGATGTTCTCAATTACAGATTAACATCATTTCTGCACCGCAGATTCTCTATGACCTCGATTTCAATGGAGCCTCGTTTCACCCAATCTGCACAGTTCTGACTATTAGTGTTTTACAGGGAAAAAAAAGGCCAACAACTTCTTCTCCAGGAAAAGATGAAAACATATTTAATTTATTTTCAGACCGAAAATAATTTGGAAATTACAACAAAAAAAGAGGGATAAAACTTTTTCCAAAGACTTTCTCTCGTCAACTACGGAGCGAGAGAGAAGATATGTGACGAGATGGAATTTTGAAAGCAATGACGATATTGAACTACCTCTCCGAAGAGTGGGGGGTGATTTAATTTTTTAAAAAGTATCAGCAATTGTAATGATTGAAACAACAAATTCGATTCGCAGGTGTGTGTGTGTGTGTTTGTGTGTGTGTGTGTGTGTGTGTGTGTGACTTTGTGTGTGTGTGCATGTGTGTGTGTGTGTGTGTGTGAGTTTGTGTGTGTGTGTGTGTGTGTGTGTGTGTGACTTTGTGTGTGTGTGTACCTACAGCTTTTTATTGGAGCACAAATAACACCAATATCCAGCAAACTGTTTAAAGAGGATAAACAACAGCTCGCAAATATATAACCAGTGTTGTTGTATACACACACGTGTGTGTGTGTGTGTGTGTGTGTGTGTGTGTGTGTGTATGTGTGTGTGTGTTTATCTGGATTACTATTAGGTTAGGACATTTGATCACAACAACACTCTGATGACCAGATTATATATATAGACACACACACACACACACACACACACACACACACACTCCTGTGAGCTACGTGCCTACACGTTGTGAACCGGTGCTCAACATGACACACGATCAGATTAAAGAAAGGGGATACGACCGACAGCAAGGCTGAGTTTTAAACAGTGAAATAGAGATCCGAGGTTTTGTGTTATCGTCAACTGTTAGACCTGTACAGCTGTAATATAACAAATGATTTATTAATCGTATATATGCTTCCGATTTAATAGTGGCAAATTTATTGAAAAACACATAATCCGGAAAGGGAAATATACACAAGGTTTGTTTGATAACACTTTGGATAGTACAGTGGTAAGTGCAACAGGGTTTATGTTGCGTTTCTGACATTTTTGAGTTATTTTAATTACAAATGTATTCATAGCAATCGTGTGAACATCTACGTCTCCGCCAGGAATTTTTTGTCTGAAATCTCTACCATGTCAAGTTCTGTGCCCGAGAGGAGAAGTGTGACATTTTGGGTAAATGGGACACGTAGATTCGATCAGGGACGGGACGCCGCTGAGAAGAATCGATTTCCAACTCAAACTTTACACTTGTTTTCCTCATTTAAACGCCGACGAGAGATTTTTGGACACACGTGAGCAGCAGGCAAGAACATTGTGTGGTGTCCTTAGTTTGATATTATTAATGTTCTTAAACACAAACCGTTGCATCATCCGCCTCGAGAAACGATGACTTTGATAAACTGTCCAAACGTGATGTTCGAGACTGTGACCGGAGAGAGACGTGCGTGCGCTCGCCAAAGTGCTAACGCAGGTTGTGAGGGCGAGGAAGTGCACAGGGGTCTGTTCAGTAATACTTAATGGCTTTTAGCGTCAGCCGTAATCGCTCGTGACACTCTCTTCCTCCGGAATGACTCTGCACTCGCACCGTCGCACCGCGCGGCACTTTGCCTCCTTCGCTCTTTTTCTGACGCCGCGCACAAATTTCACGTGCGCGACCCGATGGCGGTCACGGACTGCGTGTTTGCGGTTGCCGTTGAGTCCTGCCCGCGCGTAACGCTCCCAACGGTGTGTCCCGTGCATGGGGACCGTACCCTGTGTACGTGTCGCTTGTGCTCACATGTACAACTACAAGGTGTTTGCATGACAACACAACATATGTGATGCGGCTTTTCTACATGTGTCAGCTCCCATCATCGCACGCCTGGCGTCTGAAAGGCCCGCGCACTCATCCGCGAGTAGGGGGCCTTTACGTGATTGTGTTCACCGCTGTTTCTGTGTGTGTCAACTGCGTAAGCCTTTTATCCACAGGTGCACACATGAGAGCGTTATTCTGTCATGTGTGCACTTCTAAATGTGTGAAAATGTGCATTTCCGTTTTTTTACATTACTGTGCACTTTGCATGCACGTGCTTAATGTGCAGCTCATAAGCGCCGCATTTCATTGGGACCAGCGCCCTGTCAAGCGTCTTTCTGTGTCGTCACAACTTCAAACGACCGCTTGATGGTTCAGGACTTTGTCTGAAAGTCCAGGCTGGACGCAGGTTTGGGGATATGGGGGTTAGAAATGTATTTTTTGCGATGGTTTAAGGTTTGGGGTCAGGGCCCTAGGGAACGCGCGATGTCAACGAGAGTCCTCGCCACGATCGAAAAGATCAGTGTGTGAGCGTGTGTGTGTGTGAGCATGTGTGTGTGTGTGTGTGTGAGCGTGTGTGTGCGTGCGTGCGCGGTGAGAACAGCTGCGATGTAGAGCCTGTCGTGGGCGTGAGATAATTAGTGCAGAAGATGATTGTATTATTTGGACGACCGACTAGCGCCGGAGTTCAAAGTGAAGGGAAGCAGGTGAGCTTGTACGGCCTGCAGCTGCATGTTAAACAGCTCAAATGGAGTCACAGAAGTCCGCAAGGGTGGGGAGGGAGTGGGGAGGGAGGGTGGGTGGGTGGGTGGGCGGGGGCGAGGGAGACAGGGAAGGGGAGGGGGGAGGAACAAACAGAAAGACAGAGACGGAGAGAGTAGCAGGACAGGATGGGGCGATGATGAGGAGCCACTGAGCCGTGAATAAAGTCCAAATCATGTGAGTGTCTCTTGTGAAATTATTCTAAAATGCCCCAAACACAATATTTACAACATTAGAATAAGCTTTGTTTGTGGCACATGGCACTAGAAGCCTGCAGGCTACAACCTTGACTATGGACACACGCACTTTAAGCTTGATACTCTTCTACATCCTACTGTGCCACTATGGCCTTCTAATATCTACAACTTACACAGCCGACATCGTCAAGGTGCGTTCAGATGCACCGGAGAGAGAGAAATCTCTTGTCTTTGTATTTTGGTGACAAATTGGTCTGCAGTCTTTCTTTTGCAGCCGCTGCACATTTTGACATATGCGAATACAGAATATATACAGGCATGGACTTTTTTTCTCTCTTTGGTGATAATCGCCATAAGCGAGGAGACATCCATTCTTGTCGTGTAAGGAGGATGGATGCATGGAGGCCTCCTCAAGCCTTGTCAGGGACTCTAGAGCCACTTACCTTGGGTCTCTCGTCTATTCGCCCGTCGTCGGATCGCTCCACCGACTCTAATGCGACTCTGAAATTCTCTTTTTTTTCCCTCGCGCTGCATCTGAGCACACCTCGGTACAGATTGAGAGCAAAGTACCTGCTTCGACTGAGAGGTCGGCGTTGGGACGCAGTGCGGCCATCCCCACGATGCAAATGCGGCAGCGTGCATTACAACACATGTTAGATTGCATACACACACTGTAGGAGAACAGTCGCCGTCTGAACTTCCTGCATAATTACAACCGTCACAGCAATTCTCTTATCAAAGTTTCCTCTGCAGCGCTCTCTCTGCTGCGTCCCATAATTCCATGAATATGTCGCGCGGCACTTCTCTTCAATTCAGTATTGCCTGTGGGGAACTCCCCCTGTCGGCGCGTCTGCGTGCCGTACCTGTTCTGGCTGGTTGGCGTTGGACAGCGGTATCACCATCCAGATGATGTTGAGGTTGTTGAGCGCCGCGCTGGTGGTGAAGGAGCAGGGCAGGACGGCCGCCTGGCCGCGGGCCACCTGGATGCTGCTCTGGGCCACGGTCACGTCCAGCGCCCGCACACACACTGCGGGAAGAAGACGGAGGCGGTTGATTGGAGTCTCGACGACATGGTAGAGTTATACGCACTCACATGACACGAAAAGAAAAGACTTGCAGAGTTCTGGCAATGACGGCTCCCAAACAAATTGCATCTTGTACAATTTCTCCTTTAAAGCTCTGCAGTTTTGTAAGAGAGGCTAGATTGTCAAGTTCAAAGTCTTTCCTCGGGGCTATTTGATCACCTGCATGAGGGATAGTGGACAGATAGAGACGGACGCGGCCGGGCGGTGGGTCCACAACTACGAGTAATAATGAGCGAAAAGCTCTGCCGTGTATTCCTAAATGTGCAATATCTTTAAAAGCGTGTCATGTTTAATCTCTCAACGCGTCCGTTTCACCGGCGCCTTTTCATCTTCGCGGCAAAAACAAACACACGATTTCCGAACCGGGCCCCTCCTCTCCTCGAAACGCTCTCAGCAGACAAACAAACATCTAGACCTCACTGCGAAAGGGATCGCATGAAATATGCAACGGTTGAATTGGGGGAACACGATGGGCCGCCTCTTGAGTTATTCATTTCTTTTAAGAACTACACCCGCGTCTCGCCGCTTCCATGGAAACACGGCTCGTATCAATACATGTACACAAACCCAACATGACAAGTGGGGAAAGTGGATATTTTGACCAATATTTTGCTGCTTCCTGTCCCATTGACGATTCAGAAAATCCTTATACAAAGAGTTTCAAGACTGGAAACAAGCCAATAAACAACGAGATGAATATTTACCATAGAACAATTTAATCGGAGCAAAAAACAACAACTGGAAAACGAAAATTAAAGCAATGACTGTCCACAATTATTTTAAGAGTCAAAGAACTACTCATCCCATAATCCATTGCGAACTCCTTTCCAACGACTTCCAACCAACATTTTAGGTTTTTCTTGAATTCAACCTTCATCATCATCGCAATAGTGTTTACATTGTTGATAATAGTGCCTGTCGGCTAGTACCGCTAGCCGACAGGAAGTCCGCTGTACCATTTTGCATGGTAACAGGGAGCTCCGCCAATCAGAGACGTCAATGTTTCACTTTAGGATTGGGGGTGGTGGCGTATTTCTCGATGACATTGCGAAATAAAACATGTTTTCCTTCAAACAAGGTTGATTTCATACGGGCTCGTGGCTTCTACAGGTTCATACAACATCGTAGCTCGTGGTTGATCCAACGCGGATGGTGACGAAATTCATGGCCTTTAAATCAAAATGTCGATGGCCAATGTGAGCGGGACTTTTCAGTTTCCGGGAACTTCACTGTCGAGCTCTATAGGAACCGAGGAGCTGCCTTTTCCTCGATCCGGACTCAGTTGTCAGCCGTAAACAGACCCACCGAGACAAATGTGCACACGATGCTGCGTCCTATTTCTAGACCCCGGCTAAAGACATTACAGCCCAAATTAAGTTAGATCTTCCCCCGGCAAGCATGTATCCATGTCCAAAGGCCCCAGTGGGAAGTAATCTTATCCGAACACGGTGAGGAGGATGATGGCGGTTGATGCGATTACGGATAATTGATCACGTCCTGTGAATCGTCCTTGTTAGTGATAATGTCAGATGATGATCTCGCCAT
Source organism: Scophthalmus maximus (assembly GCF_022379125.1). Lineage (NCBI taxonomy): Eukaryota > Metazoa > Chordata > Actinopteri > Pleuronectiformes > Scophthalmidae > Scophthalmus > Scophthalmus maximus. Next base: position 21,280,768 of record NC_061525.1, read on the forward strand.
AAGCCAACAGCGGAGACCACCAGCGCTTGCGTGGCATGTACGGCATGAGTCGGATATATTACCAAGTTATTTTGTGCTATTTTTGGGCCACAAATAGAGGCATTTTCCACCTGCCGAGAATTTAAAGCTTTCCCGTCTCCTTCATTTGCACATCACCATCACATTCCAGTCGACAGACTGCCTGTTGCTCCTCCGTCTCTGTCCGTCCAAGACCTGCTGGACTTCCTACGCTTTCCCTCCCGCTGGCAGACACCACGCGCCCTGCAGGCTAGATATATTCATACAAGCACTTTGAGTAAATTACACCTAAAGGCATTATATCCCACTGGAAGTATAATTCATGATCGTATGATCCCTCACCGTTACTCGATTGCTCAAACGATAAGACGAGGCACGTCAAGCAGCCGGACGCACGTGCGTCACAGTGCCGCTAATGACCTTTCAATTTATATAGACCTTTTCAATAGACCATTATACTGTAAATACAATCATATAACAAGCTCCCTAATATGATCATCTTCTATCCGCTACGCACACAATGTTCATTTCCTGCGCAGAACTCATCCTTCACTGTATGTTCTTATTGGAGGATTATCAGCCCCCCCCCCCCCCCCCCCCCCCCATAAAAAAAGGAGGAAGTTCACACAAAAGGTTGCAAGCTTAACAGAAGATGTGCGGTTGTTTTGGCAGCGCGGGATCGGCCGGAGTGTTAATTCCTTTGACCTCGGAGAGTTATTACATGTGCAAGATTTGGAGGGGGGCGGGGGGAACACTGGAAAGAAAGAAAGAAAGAAAGAAAGAAAGAAAGAAAGAGGTCCTAGAGGAATGAAGATAGAAGGAGCATCTTATCGCCTCTAAGCCTCCTCCCGAGGAAGCAGTCTCTCAAACCCACAACAGCCGGAGGGCTCATTTCAAAACAGTGGATTAGGAAACCTCAGTGCACAGAGCCTGTAAACCCCCCCCCAAACCAAAGAACACACACACACACACACACACACAGCCCGTACATACAACATGCCCCTCTCGAGTCGCACATGATGGCCCACCCACTTCCACACATACATATTCAAACTCATCGGAGCGTGACTTCGGTGGGTGACATGTACCGTGGCCCTGTGGGGGGGACACATGTAAAAGACGGAGGCTCAAACGGCCCGACTGACGGCGGCTCGCCGGCTAAACGGAGCCGTTGCTTGGCATTGCCTCATCATTGCACCGACTTCTGCCCGAGCTTTTTTTGCACCGGCTCCGCTCCGGGTCCACCGGGTGTACATGTGTGTTGGCATGAACGGTGTGAGACACACGTTGTCAAGTTTGACCACCTGGGTGAAAGATTGATATGTTGTGTGCGAAATATGAAAAAATCAAGCCACTGTGGCTGAGCCGGGTGAAAAATTCATCAGGTGAGATTACAGCCGCAGCAAAGTCGAGGGAAGAGCGCACTTGAAGAGAAACAGTCTCAGGTGCGTCCTCGGCGTTCACCTGACGCTTTCCCTCTTGTTTTGTTCCCTTCCTAAACCGTTCTCGCCCCGAGGCCGAGCGAGCGCCGCCGCGGTCTCCTCCATATCGCCGAGGCGAGGGCGCGTAAAGGTCCCGACGCAGACGAGCGGTCCATCCCACCAGATTCATTCATTGTTTTTCTCTTCCTGTCAACAAACATCTTGTTCTCGCCTCCTCTCACCCGCAGCCCCGAGCCGCCCCCGAGGCTCGACTCTGCATTTGGTTGTATATATATTTTCAATTTTCAGTTATTTATGATAAAGCTCATGGTTAAACTAGAATACCAAGCCTCAATTACTTTTTGACAAATGTATCAGTATCGGGAATCTCGTACTCACAAATATCGGTATCGGCATCGGCCCCCATGAAAATTCATATCGGTCTCTACTTCCAAGATAAAGCTGGCATCATTTGCTTTGACAAACAGGTAATGGCAACTCATTGTTATCCCTTTTTTTTTTTTTTTATTCTGAAATATCAAGAATGTGCGTGCAAAACTACAAGCAGCATGATTGGCGTTCAATTTTCACGATTAGACGAGAGAATGGGAACAACTAAACTATGTAAGATGAAATCAACGATGTCACATATGAGAAAAAAAAGTTAGATCATCATGTTATCACTTGACACTCACAAGATGAGCCACGGCAGGAGCAGACGAGGAGGCGAAGGGAAGGACGCACCGCCGCGAGAAGGGACAACAGGGAGTCAGGCGGGGAGGTAAAGTGAGGGAGAACCAATCCGGGGCTGGAAGGCAGGACCGGAGTAGGCGGCGAGGACGCTGTTGTTCCCCAGTGAGGCCAAATTGATAAAGTCACCTCAGGCATGTGAGTCAAGGAGAGAACCAACAGCTCTGCCTCCTCATTCGAGAGGCAAAGTGTCAAAACCGCTGTTGATTAATGCATGAGAAAAAGCATACACCTCGGAAAGCATGGGAGAGAGTGTGTGTGTGTGTGTGTGTGTGTGTGAGAGAGAGTGAGTAAAAGAGTGGAAGTGTTGTATTCGCCCTGCATTTGTTCTCCATCCCATCATCGCTGCACTGTAGCTCGACTGAGGAAGAGCACACACACACACACACACACAGTCATTTGCATCCCGTGTTTTTTGCTTTGTTTTTTTTTATTCATGGGGCTCTTTTATTCATGGGCTTTACTTTTATTTCAGTTTCAAACAGATGCCCCCGACGCTGTGATGTGATGTGATGAGCCTCTGGCACAGCTTCACTGAGCGGGCTGGGACACACACACACAAACAGAGAGACATATGGTTCATGAGTCTGATTTATAACAGAGAGAGAACAGGACACACACACACACTACTACATATGTAAAAGTTTAAAACTAATCCGCTATCACAAAAAACAATATTACTCTCTTTGCCGGCGGCAGTAGAAATCGTACTTCTTCCATCTCGATCTCAAATTTGACACGCGTCAACCCCTTGTTCTTCAACCGCACTTTCCATGACATACCTCCGATCCTCAAATGTTGAAGGCCGGAGAGCAACATTTGAACCATATCACAGTCGGTGTCAGTTTTCGCGCTCGACATCGACCTTTTTGCCGGCAGCGTTTCTTCTCTCTCCACACGTGAGACCTCCTCAAAGTGGCGCGGGCGGGAGAGGAGGGAGAGAGATTGAGCAAAAAAAATCATGCATCTCCCGCCTGGGGCATGACAGTTGGCGGCTCTGATCGCGTCTCGTGTTTGACCCGCAGCCTTTTTAAGAGTTCCTCTGCGGACTCCGCCAATCCGCTAGAAGTGAATCGGTACCGAAGTACTGAAGCATCTGCGCGGGGCCGCGTTGCATCGGCACCTGTGCCCACACACAAAAAAACGGAGATCCCGCTCTCTCGCAAGAGACCCAGGGGGCTCCGCGGTGAGCTTCTGGACGTGTATGTACTGTAAGCGGGGGGGGGGGGGGGGGGGGGGGGGGGGGGGGGGGGGGGGGGGGGCTGTGATGTTGCCACCCGGGGCGGGTGAAACTCAGGTGGCGCGGCCGTGTACCCAGCTGCTCGGCAGCCCACACATCAAGCACCGTGCTCAGAGCACTGTTCAGGTTCAAAATGAAGTTGAGAGGAAACAACTCTGATAAAGGAGGGGGGGGCGGGGGGGTTAAGTTCCTGTATGTGCTTTGGCAACTTTAATATTGTTCGTCTGGAAGATCCACTAAGTCACTTCCAATGGTCTCCTTTGGGAAAGTCAAGTTGTCAGATAAATGATCTAACAATTAAGTATGAAGCTATAGCCCGCTGCTCCCTGTCCTGCCCCCTGTCGTGTGTCATTTGTTTAATCCAAGAGAAGATAATAAGTCATTTTACTGAAAGTAATGCACTGGACTATTTCTTGGCCATGAACTGTTTGTATTTTCCGATACCATATTTCCCTTCCCGATACCGATTCCAATACCTGGACAATGCGTATCAGCCGACACGGAGTATCAATCCGATATCAGTACATTTAACAACTATTATTACAACTCATGTAATATATTTTGAGAACTGTATGCCACCAAGCCTGTATGGAAGTGATGATTGCTATCATGTCCCTCTCGTCTGCTCATAAAGCGCCAAAGAAGAAATGATTTCTGGTAGTGGAACTTTAGCCAGAGTGAGCAAATATCACAGCTATTTGGCAATATTTCATGCTGGAAAGAGAAGTTTTATCTGGCAGAAACTACTTAAAAGACTGGTAGATACATGTGCCTACTCACCAATGACCGGAGCAGTATCGGAGGCATTTCCAATGCTGCTATCAGAATCAGAACATGTCCCAGTATTAAATTTAAATATATAGACGGCAATAACGCTAAATGACGGCGTGCGTGCAACAAGTTGGTACGTGCATTGATATACTGATACCGTGTGAGAGACTTGGTACATCCTCGGGGTTAAACTTGGGTTTTGGGGAACTCGTATGACGTCACACACACTGGATGAGATATCGTTGTGGCTCCAGAGGAACTGAGACGAGGATGTCGGTTCAACCTCTGCCATGTTTTTTTCAAATTTCCTTTCCTCCACCACCCCCCCCCCCCCGCCCCCTCCTCAGCCTGTCCAGCAAACGCTCATCCAATGAAAGAGCCTTAAAAATCTCTTGCTCATCCTCCCCCTCATCCCCTGCCCTGCCCATCCCAGTTGACCTATTAGCCATAGCAGCCAACTCCTGAACACGGCGCGCTGACGCGCCTACATATCGCTTAATACGCTCCTCTAAACTGTACTCAGTGGAGCTAGTGCAGCTTCGTGTCCTGCTACTAGAAACGCAAGGCCTCAAGGAACCACACACGAGCTATAGGGCAGAGAGCACTGGCTATACGAACACTGTTGGCAGCTGGTATAGCTTAGTGGGTTACGACGCCGACTTTGGTATAGAGGGTCAGGGGGTTTGATCCCCGGTCGGGGCCGGGCCCTTAATGCTATCTGCCTACCCATGACATGATTATTGTAAGTCGCATTGGACGAAAAGCGCCAGCGATATGAATGTGATGTCATGTAGCGTAATGAGTGTAGAGTTCGTTCTCATTTTAAGCTACACCTTATAAGTCGATTGACCTGCATTCATGCAAAGGAGCATTAAACTGAAGCTAAATGTGTGTTTCAGTAAAAAGATTTGACACATCGCACAACAATGTGATGGTAAAGTTGTTTCCTCCCGCACAAAGAAGCATGTTTTACCCGAAAGGCAGCACATATTCATGAAAACTGCCTGATACTTAATCTTGCAATATTATCCAAACTCAGTTGTTAAATACATTTTAAATTCCCCAAAAAAGAAGGAAAAAAAAGGAAATTTAGTATTAAAGGTGATTAAAGGTGATTATGAAAAAGAAAATCAAATTTTCAGTGTTTATGCACATCAAAGTGTGTATCTGCGGTGTCTGCCGGCCCGCAGATACACACTTTTCATTGTTTTGTTCGTGAGCTGGCTAAACCCTCCAGCCTGGCTCTGAACAACTGGTTCGGATTTCTCTCCCACTGTGATGTCACAGTTGGACTCTTTTGGGGGGTAACCCCGTCTGCAATCTGACAATCTCCGCTTTTCTGGTGAAGCGGCGTGACATTTCCTACACATTTTGAAATCTGTTAACCAATCGCGACAGACTGGGGGAAGCTGGCCAATCAGTGGAGACTAGGGTTTACCGGGAGGGGGAGGGGCTAAACGAAATCCAGGCGTTTTAGACAGAGGGTGAAAAGAGGAGCTGCAGGAGCGGACAGTATGACACTGATGCCTTTTCTGAACACTAGAGCATGTACACCTTTTAAAGTGTTAACCCCAAATTAAAAGTAGGAACCTGCATATGAACATAATATGTCACCTTTAAAAACACATATCATACTGTATAAATTCCATGTAGAAACAAAATTTGGACGTGTCACAAATAAGTGTTGGTTTGAAATAAAAAAATAAAAGAGGAATATCGTCTCCTATGAGTGACAGGCCGGGGACTCGTGGACGCGAGGTGCTGCGAGTGAAGCTGGGGGAAAGTTGCTGTGAACAAGCCGAGCCGACGGGTGATCGACCAAACGAGTGCGCTCGGGCCGTGTGCGCCGAGCGAGCAGAAGGTTGAAGTAGGCCACTGCCCTCGTGCACAGATAAGCTCGGGCACTGGAAGTCTACCGCCAAAGCAGCAAACAGATGGCTCTGCACATGCAGCCCTCGACACAGCCACACACACACACACACACACACACACACACACGCTGACCAAAAAATTAAAAGTAGCAAGTACCAACTTCAATGGAGGACAAAATTGACCCCGTCCTGGGTCGTGCGGCATGCAGCCAAATGAAAAATTCAAAAATTCAAATGCTGCACACACTGTCCTGCACGTTGTTGTTAGTTTTTTTCTCCAAATGACAGCTGAGGAAACCAGACCTGGATTTCCCGAAAGGAACAGACTCCGTTCCCCGTCAGCCAACCAGCCACCACACAGCCTCCGTACACCAACTCTGTGTGTGGTAACTCAGACTGCACGGATGAATAAATACGGTCCACCGGTGGGACGACGGGTTTTTTGCCGCACTCACGCGTCCCCCTTTTTTCAACTGGGCTGGCGATGGAGGGGTCTTCTCTCGGTGCGCTGCCCGTTCTGCGGGTGAGGCCAGACTCGGGCCTGGCTCTCTCTCTCTCTCTCTCTCTGTCTCTCTCTCTCTGTCTCTCTCTCTGTCTGTCTGTCCACTGTCTGCACGTCCACAGGTAAACACACACACACACACACACACACACACACACACACACACACACACACACAGTCTGAGCTTCTCAGTCAGCCAAGCCAAGCCAGAGCCTCGCAGCTGACAACACTACAGGACTATTCCTGACTATGCCCCCCGAGGTAACCTTGTCTGCTGCCCCCCTCGGTTAGTTATCGGCTTGAGTTGACACACTACTTCCTACTTTCTTTCTTTCTTTCTTTTCCCCACTCGCTCTGCCAGTTTGATCCCACAATCTTTCCTTTCCACAGTGTGTAGCTCTCCGAATGAGGACGGTGGTTTGAAGACCGCCAACACTGGTCGCGCCACCTGGGAGCAGCAGCACAGTTCTCTGTCTCTCTCCGCAATGAAAAAAAAAAAAAGGGCCCGTAATGATTTATGGTCCGTTTGAGTCCCTGTGTGGCTTCACCTTCAGGATGAACCCTCGCTCAGCTCGCCGCCGCCGCCGCCGATGTGCAGTGTGCTGTCGGTGGGAAGCTTTGAGATTGAGGCAAAGAGTATATATATATACATATTTTTTAACAGCTACAAAGTTGAGATGAGTACTGAGGAATACTAGTATTGGTATGAGTATTAACAAAGGGGCTTAACTGTTTTCACGAAGCTTCCTCTAGACGGTGTTTGTCGTTATTTCATGCCGTCTGTTACGCTGCTGCGCGCCCACATTTTTCTTGCGTGACCCCCTAAGCAGGCTGTGAGTTTACTTGATACATTATCTGTTTCCTCTGTCAGGCAACTTGACGGCTCAGAGCAGCGTAAGATGTACGGTTTGAATGTGGCATTAAAGTCTGGGCAAAGAAAGATAAATGCGCGTACTTCTCAGCTGTCGACAATGATTACCTGTAATTATATTAATTATTATTATTCTTATTTCTCTTTACATTAGTGTGATTTCTCTCTTTTTGAAGCTCACAACCTGTAGTTTGCCACAAAATAAAGTCTTTTGGCAAAGAATATATCCTCACACATGCTGTATTAGAAAGGGCCGAGAACCCAGACACTACACTTCACCAGCAGCTGTCTCACGCACACACACACACACACACACACACACACACACACACACACACACAGCTGCTCTCAGCTGACTCAGCCACGACACACGAGCGGCCGAGTGACGCACGTCGTTTAGAGAAGGAGAAGTGACGGCGACCATTGATTCCCTTTCTCAAAAAACGAAAAAGCCATTTGGGTCACGTTTTTTAAAAAACAATATTGATATACTTCGGTTTTCTGTGCCGTTGACAGATGAGCACAGTCATCTTTTGGACTAGTTCTCAGTTGAACAGAGGAGGGGATGAGCCGACGTGTTTTTCTTTTGGCTTTTTATTCAAAAGTTCCCGTCTCCAGTTTCTGTGTAAACGAGCACTCGTGATGAATTATGCACTGACACACGGGCGCGTCATTACAGTACATGACCGGCAAGAGATAAGCATTTACAATAACAAAGCTCTCTGCCGTCTCTGTGCATCACACAAATGAGTTTACATGTGATTCTATTTATACCCTTTGCAACTGGAAATATGAATGCATGGTATTAAGTAAGGGCTGCACGGTGGCGTAGTGGTGAGCACCTTCTCCTCCCAGCGAGAAGGTTCTGGGTTCGAGTCCCGGTTCAAACCAACCAGGGCCTCTCTGTGTGGAGTTTGCATGTTCTCCCCGTGTGTGCGTGGGTTCTCTCCAGGTTCTCCGTCTTCCTCCCACAGTCCAGAGACATGCAGAATGGGGTCAGGTTCATTGGAGACTCTAACTTGACCGTAGGTGTGAATGTGAGAGTGAATGGTTGTTTGTCTCTGTATGTGGCCCTGTGATAGGCTGGAGACCTGTCCAGGGTGAACCCCGCCTCTCGCCCAATGTTACCAGGGATTGGCTCCGGCCCCCCCGCGACCCTTAAATGGATAAAGCGGTAGACGATGGATGGATGGATGGTTGGTATAAAGTCGAGGCGGATTCCAAAAGAATTGAATGTCCTTATATGGACACACCGGACAACATCGGCGACATTTAAGAACACGCCGGTCGTTATTGCACCGCTTCACTTCATGCACATCATCTCGAGCAACTGAAATGGTAATTTAGGAAAAAATGCTGCAAAGTTTCTTCTCTTTATTCACACGCTCCTATTTGATGTGAGCCTGAGCCTCGGCGTTGACCGGCATAGTGATGTTTTTTCTAACTTTACTCCGCTTCTGAATGTTTGATGTGGGTCAAACGCTGGCTCAGCAAAAACACTGGGAACCGGCCTCCGTTCTCATTCTGCACACTGGTCAAATTTACATGCCATTTCATTCAAGGGGAAAACTTTACTGTACACTACACACACACACACACACACACACACACACACACACACACACACACACACACACACACACACACACACACACACACACACACACACACACACACACACACACACACACACACCTCCATCTGTTTTTACGCATTCAGCAAAAAAAAAACAGCTCCGCAAAAAAGAAAAAAAAAAAAGAAAAATCCACACAAACCCGCTGAGTCGGCGCTCTCCGGGCAGCGAGGGCTCTTTTTTCCCAGACAGCAGAGGAACGCAAAGAAGTCAGAAGCACCGAACTCTGATCGCCGAGAAGTTTTCCTACGCTCTGATCAGTCAGGGGCAACTCTTTGATCCGCCTTCAGAAAAACGCACGCACGTACAAAGTCCGACAGGAGCAGAGGCCTTGGAGCTGCATTGAGCTGTCGTGACAATGTACAGTATAATGCAATGTATATTTCTTCACGTGCACGTATTAATGGGTTTCCATTTTTGCGGTGTTCTCATGCACCGATGGCTGAACATGCTCGACAAGTTGAGTGTCACCTGATCGAAGTGTCACACATAACAAGAACCGCCACTGAAACTATGAATTGCTCTCAACTTTGTTGCCGACGCACTCACTGGTTCCGAAGTCTGAGACCTTTGGGAGTTGGGTAATGCCGTTGTCAGTCGGTGACCTCTTCCTCGGTAACAGGCGCTGCTGTGTAAGCCTCAGTGTGTGTGTGTGTGTGTGTGTGTGTGTGCGTGTGTGTGCTTGATGGAGCAGAGCCCCCCAATGCCGAGCACATCTGCTCCGGACGCCCCTGGCCCTGCCATATGGCTGGCAAACACGCCTCCTCCCACTCCCTCCTTCACAAAAGAGAGCGCCGACGAGTGTGTGTGCGCACGACGGGGAGAAAAGTGTGCAAGCGAGTGAGGGAAGGGAGGCGGAAGCGAGGAGCAGCTGATGGATAAGGAGGCGCACGTGCTGCCCATTAGGCAGAGAGCGGACAGATCCACTGCACCTCCCCGAACACACACACACACACTGATGATTTTTAAAACACCCAAACGCGACGGCGTTCTTCCATCCACACGAGGTCGCGGGGTCAAATACCGATTACAGTAACAGCCCCCTCCCTCAGCCGAGAGCTCACCCCTCCACCTGGCCGGGGGGGGGGGGGGGGGGGGGGGGGGGGGGGGGGCAGTGAACGAGAGGGGCGCCACGCTGCGGTGTTAGAGCAATATGTTGAGGTGGAGTGAAGAGAAGCGTAACAATCCGTGAAGCCTTTTCCTAAAGCCCAGCGGACGAGCGGCAGCCAAAAGCCATCAAAGTGACCTTTCACAGTTTTTTATGTGTCATCTGATCTTTTTGAATGTGACGCTGAAACACATTGAAACTTTAAAGGCAGGCTGTCGGGGTGTGCTGTGGACTCCTCTCGTTCACAACCGAGCCTCTGGGTTGCCAAAGATTCACTGCAATTTGCGATGGTGGCTTTCCAAAACATCCATAGAATATTCACAAACCCACTTCTGTAGCACAGGACACGCGCCTCATTGTCCGCACAGATCCTCCGGGTTTTCCACATATACGCTCACGCAGGGGCATGTTTGCTGGTTAGAGGCGACGTCCCACCCACGAGATCCCTTGCATCGGCAATTGCAGATAAACATCTGGTGGCTCTGTACACATGTACACGTACGTGTCCGACTCCATCTGTGTCTAACTACACCGGCTACGCATGCAAACAGAATGGGGAAGCATGCAGGCAAATGGCAGGAAAAGCGGGTGGAAATGGTTCATTTGAAATTGCAAATTCATATTCTGGGGCTATGAAGTAGGACCACCGCCCCCCCCTCCTCAGAAGACCATATAAACCAACACCAGATCTTACACACACACACACACACACACACACACACACACACAACTTCAGCGAGTACAGATCAAGCTCTTCATTTTTCGCTATTTCAACATTTCAAAAGGCCGCAGCATGTAACTGGAGGTTTTGAACTCGCTCATATCTGACACGTGAATCTCTCTGAGCACGATGTACAGTATCAGAGGCAGCAGGCGCCGCTTTAAACTCCATCCTCCATCCTCCATCCTCCATCCTCCATCCTCCTCCACCCCATCTCCTCTTGTCCTCCTCTCTCCTTCATCCCCTTCCCCTGCTCTCTTCTCCTCTGCTGCCTGGGGCTTTTCATGAAGGCTGCGTTAATATGTGGAAATCAATACCCTCACTATACGTCGGCTGTCGAGGTACAGGTCAGAGACTCGGCGGTGGGGTTGGGAGGAGGGGGTGCTTGTGTGGGAGTGGGGGGCGTATGTTGCTCTAGAAATGTAAACCCATTGATCTTTTCTGCACGTGTGTGTGTGTGTGTGTGTGTGTGTGTGTGTGTGTGTGTGTGTGTGTGTGTGTGTGTGTGTGTGTGTGAAAGTGCGCTGAGACTCCTCAGGGCCTGACTGACAGGCGGTGAGCTGGTTCTGGGCCTCAGAGGCCGAGAGTGTGTGTGTGTGTGTGTGTGTGTGTGTGTGTGTGTGTGGTCATGTGAGTCTTGTGCACAAACTTTGTCAGAGCCTTGTTAAATTACCAGCGGTGGGCAAAGTTTTCATTTATGTTTTAAGACATAAAACAACAGTGTAAAATATCGGATTATAATTAAAATCGTGGCCTTCAACAAACCGTGCAGCCGCTTTCAGACACGAACTGAAGTCCGGACATCAGGTGAGCGAGGGGGCTAGGGCTGGGCGATAAAAACGATAACGATATGTATCGTGATGGACACGTAATCAATATCAATAGAAAATGCATTCGATAGAACGTTTCGATAATTTTTGTTTCCTTGTTGGAAGAAACCGGAGCAAAGAGACTCGCTACGCCGGCACTCGTCCTCTGGTACCTGGCAACGTATGGAGTGACACGCCTTATAGCCAATCATGTAACAGTATCACGTTTGGTTGCGCCATCTCGTTGGCTCGTGTTTGTGTTTCTTAAGTCATGAAAAAATTATCAATAATTATCGATATCGACCGATATGAAACACTTATATCGTGATAAAGTTTTCAGCCATATGGCGCAGGACTAGAGTGGGCGCTCTACAGGCTCCACCCCCTCTCCTGAATGTCCCGGGCGTGTGTTCCCGTTGCGTTCTTCACATGGGAACGGCAAACTCCGGAAAATGTCCTGACCCAATTTTCAAGACATTTTGTGGAGTTCATGTCGGAAAACAGCTTAAGGCAAAATAATAATCAGCAAAATACTTGACAGTTTAGGGCTGCAACTAACGATTATTTTCATTATCGATTAATCTGTGGTTTATTTTCTCGATCAATCGATTAATTGTTTGGTCCATAAAATGTCATAAATGGTGATTGTGTTTCCCAAATCAGCAAGATGATGTTTTTTATTGTCCACACACCAAAGATATTTAGTTCACGGTCACAGAGGAGCAAAGAAACCAGAAAATATTCACATTTAAGAAGCTGAAATCAGAGAATTACTTTTACAGATTAATCAAAGATTATCAAAATAGTTGGCGATTAATTAAGTGGTCGATTACTAATCGATTAACTGTTGCAGCTCTACTCGACAATCAAAGTAAATCGCTCATACTTATGATAAAGTCTCGTACTTTAAGATTATTAGCATTGCATTAATGTTTAAGTAGCATTTTTAGCTGTATGTGTGGGCTAGTACTTTGATTTTTAATAAATTGCACTCTTTTTGGGGGGAAGCATGCATCAATGAGGCCCAGTGTTACTGTCCAATGAAAACCATGCATCATCTAAATGTCAGCTTTTCATAAACTATAAGACAAACAGCCTTGTTTTCAAATGTTTTTTCGCCGAAAAGGAAGGGGAATTTTCTCAGCGCATAAAGAAAACCTTTCATCCTCCAACTTATCTTCCAAATCCACCAAAACTGGAAAGAATTGCACAGCGACAACAGCGTAAATTACGCGATGAAGCGACTCCTGTACACGCCTTCGAGAGGGAGTCTGTGTGTGTGTGTGTGTGTGTGTGTGTGTGTGTGTGTGTGTGTGTGTGTGTGTGTGTGCGTGTGCGTGTGCGTGTGTCACCGATTGATTCGGCCCCCGACCGCTGGTTTTCGATTGATCTTTGGCCAAACATCCCGGTTGGTGAAGTGAATCACATGTTTGCGTGTAAGAGAAAAAAATGGAATTTGCAAAACCAATTCATAACTACGACCGTCAGATAAATGTAGTGGACTAACAAGTGTAGCGCATTCCAGTATGAGAAGTGCAGGGTTCAGTAAACGCATCTTTGCACCCGTCCACACGCAGATAGTCTACGTTTGCCGCGGCCCATCCCCTTTGAGCGCTTACAGTAATGCCGGCCCTGTTGGGGGGGCGAGATAGGGGAGCCGTCGTACGTTATCCTTCAGCGATCCATCTCTTGTCTCTGCCTCTCGCGCACTGTATCCCCCCTCTGTGAAGGAAAATCCATACGAGGTGGACGGCGGGGACGTGGCGTTATTAATGGAGCTTAACATCCATCTAAAGGGGGTTTAAAATGTTGAAGGCGTGACGTGTTTCGCCTTAATGTTTCACTCAGAAATCGCGGAGAGACGTTGGTGCCGTCGTAGAAAGACAGCGAACCGTCACAAACGCGTGCTGCGTTTGAGTGCGTGTGGTAAAAACCGCGACTTCTGGGCTTTCGGTGAATGCGTGATTTCAAAGTGGGGAAAGACGTTTGTGTAAAAGACTGAATAGCTCGTCGCACAAGCATTTAACAATCTGTTAGTGAATAAAAACAATGTCGCGCATGTTTCTTTAGACATTCGTACTCACAGGAAGCTTTTGGAACGCGAACATTATAGGATCTGTGAAGACGAAGTACAAAATTATGAACGTAAAATCAAAATGTTTTTTTATCAGTTTGTGATGTTCGCACAGATTGCTTTGTATTTGTGCGTGGATTTGAAACACACATTTGTGGAGTAGAAGAAGTTACGCACAAATCACTGTGCCCGTTCGTAACTCTCATCTTCCGCTTGCAGATCACGTGATACACATTTGTGACGACGTTCGGCACAACGTCTGCTGGACGTTGTGCCGAACACACACACGCTCTCCGGAAAGTTTCAGGACTTCAGTTTTCATGTGTGAACGCAGCTTGAGATATCAGTTTCGAGTGTGTACGTCCAGCGTGGAGTCAAGTCATTAACGACGCGCCACACACACACACACACACACACACACACATAAAAGCACACGCACACACGCACGCACGCACGCACGCACGCACGCACGCACGCACGCACGCACGCACGCACGCACGCACGCACGCACGCACGCACGCACGCACGCACGCACGCACGCACGCACGCACACACACACACACACACACACACACACACACACACACACACACACACACACACACACACACACACACACACACACACACACACACACACACACACACACGAACACACGCTCTTTTCTCAGAGATCCTTTGTTCCACTCCATCTATTCTCATGTCTTCCTGCAAAGAACACACCCCTCGATAATCAGTTGGGCTATTCACTGCTCTGGGCTCGCACACAGAATGAGGGCATTCATCACATAATTACTGTGGAGGCAGTCACACACTCCATCCGTCTATTCCTGTCTCAAAGGGCCCCCGCAGAGAACGCGGAGCGGAGAAGATTTCCAAAAATGATACGGCGAGACTCTCGTACCTCCGTCCATGGAGCGTCGAAAGGGAGGGAGCGGAGTTCACGGAGCGCCGGACGCGACGTCTCGGGCCGAGTTCGCGCACGCGCCCAGGCCGCGTCGGTGGAAGAGGAGGAGGATACAGGGAGGGCGGACGATGCTGTAAGCGGCACTCCGGAGAGGCATCGGCGGGCCAGAGAGAGCCATGACGGCAGAGGTGTCTGTGAAGGATGCCATGATAAAAGGGGGTGGGGGGGATGTAAAAAGGTGACGCCTTAATGCGGGGTGATGTACGACGGCAGGGGTGAGCGGGCCGGACGCCCCTCATCGGGAGGAGACTGGAAATCAATGATGTTGTAAAGAGACTGAGGACGGCGGACGTCATGTTAAGACCGCCCGAACGCGGAGGCAAGTCGGGGGGCCGCCTCGTAAAACGCTGTGATAAGTGGGAGACGGGGTCGAGTGCACACGTTGGCAAATATAAATTGTGGATCCGTACGACCTGGAACGGGTCTGACACGGACTCCGAGTGCAAATGCATGGCTCTCTTTACGGCGTGACCTCTGGTTTCGGAGATTTTACGGTGCATTTTGTGCTATTCATAGCCAGTGACTTTAATGTGTTTCGTTCGCCATTTGGTAAATTGATGCCTCGCCGATAATCGGGTGGATTCCTCTGCATGATCATCACGTTCATCTATAGACTTTTATCTGGTTCACGTACCTTGTCAAGTGAGATGTGCTCCTTCGCTTGATATGAAAAGTTCATAATCACCAAATATGGAGATTGTGTGTTATAGTATATGAGGGAGATGTGAGTGGGAGAATAAGAAGATGATTTATTGTTTTGTTATTGGAGAGAGAGAGAGAGAGAGAGAGAGAGACAGCTGACGCGTGAACGGGTGAGAAGAGAAGCACACGCGTTGGACGAGCTGCCTGAGACTGTACAGTGACGTGACGCGAACAGGAGGAGGAGAAGGAAACAATGAGGGGTAAACATGTCGCAGGTGAGATGGGAGATATGTTGCTGTCACCTACATGGGAGAAGCAAGACAAACTCCAACGTCAGAGCTGAAACAGAGGCCGCGTTTGAGTGTCAGCTCGCTGGAGAGTACAAGGATCCCAATCTTATCGCTGTTGTCCTTGGTTTTTCGTCAAATGTTTGTCTAAGTGTCACGAGCAAAGGGCCACGACAGACTGAAGAATAAAAACGAGCCTGATCGTTATGGAATTGAGGAAACGCTTCCATATCGTAGTGACGCACCTCCACCTGTAGCATTATCTATTCAGGGACCTCCGCGGGCCACGGTTCACATTCACGTCTTTCTGTTTTTATTCCGTTTACCCTGTGAAAGTCTACCTCCACTTTCTTACAAAGGAATTTATTTTGCAATCAAGAAACAATTTAAATTCCCCCCCTTCCACACACATTGCCCTTTCCATCACACAACTACCCTTGTTCTCGTCTCATACGCACAGGGTTTTCTCCAAATGTCCCTTCAGCTCAACAACTCACTCTGTAAATTGCCAAATCCAGTGGCAACCAAATGTGTTCCATCGGTTTGACCGACCCCGCCCCCCCCCCCCTCCCCCTCCCCTTTAAGAACCATACGTCGTGACACTAACGACCCCCTCGGAGGGAAGTCAGAATTACAGATTAAGAATTAAGACGTTTATCGATCCAACCATTGACTGAATCCACCGTGTGACGGTGTAATTTCCTTGCGTTCCACAGCCGTTAATGGCTTCAGAGAAAAAGTAACGGCCCCCCCAGTACACCACCACCACCACCGCTTTTTGTGTTGTTTATCTCACTCTCCGTCTCTGCGGACCGGCTCAGACATCAGAGGGGTGTTGGTATCGCTGCGTGAAATTCTTTTTTCTTCTTTTTTTTTTGCACTGGGCCCAATGAACGGTTTTTATTCCATCGCGGGCGTCATTTACATTCAAATTAATGCCATCAAAAGCAGAGCTGAATGTTCAATGAGCAGAGAGTGGGACTGGCTGTCATCACCCTCTCCTCTGGAGAGAGGAGGGAGAGAGAGAGAGCGACGAGAAGAGAAGAGGTGAGAGATTCAGATACGAGAGCGGCGGCGGGTTTTAGCATTTGAATGAAATGAAAATTGGAACAAAGGAGCTCTCGCAAAAAAAGACGAGTGACGACTTGATTCCTGTGGCGCTGAAGAAAAAAGCAGAAAAACGCCAATGCGAGTATCACAGTCGACAGCGTGCATATCGTTTACCCATCACTCATCGATCTCTATTATTGTGCCCCCCCCCTCCCCTCCCCGCCAGAACAATCATCACCATTGATCCATTTAAATCAATAACACAGATTTATAAACTCAACCATGTCTCTCAAACACACACACACACACACACACACACACACACACACACACACACACACACACACACACACACACACACACACACACACACACACACACACACACACACACACACACACAGCTTTAGGGCAGGGCAGGGAGCAGCCCCGACAGCTTGCCTGCACTGGCATAATTGCATAGCATGTCAAAAACACTAATAAATAAACCAGTGATTACTTCCCTTTGTGAAGTGCCGCGGCCCAATTATTGAATATTCATGTAGGTAAATACGTGCGTGCAGGCTCGTCTCCTGGGGTTTTTACAGTTTGCTTTTTCTGTGATTTGTTCCTGCGGGTTCTCAGAGACCGTCTCTCACCGTCGGGGAGCAACACAACAGACAATTGCTTTGAAAAGACAGCGAGAGCTCGTTATGTGTTTATTTGCATATTTTAAAAGGGTGCTCTCACTGAATTGTGATTTTGTTCTTTCCAAACGCATGAAAGTCTTTTTTTTTTCGTTGCTCAGTTCACCCTCAGCGATCGATTTCATACAGAAACTCACAGCTGATTGCTATTGACAGAGGGATATTGATCCCTGATCCCCCCCCCCCCGAGGCCGATATCTGTGTAACATTACACACGCACTGTTTCTGCAACATGTCATTGACACGGGGAGGGAACGACGGCACCTTTGTGACCTGCTCTCTTCTCACACACACCGCCAGCACACACACTCTCTCCTGCCGCAGCAGCTTTGTCCCTCTCTGCCCCGTCTTCTCGGAAAATATCTTGATCGCACGAGAGAAGCTCGCTCCATCTCTCATTCTCTCGCTTCCGCGCATTCTCCGATGTCAGCGCTCGTGCGCGTGCGTGCGCCGCCACCTAGTCTAATGTACGAGGGCACACACACACTGTACACACACACACGCACGCACACAAACAAGCGCATACCCCAGTGATGGCAACTTAGCCTGCGTGATTACTGTGACTCTAAGCTGCTTAGGGGTTCTGTCCCATCTGGCTCTGGTGTTTGCAGCATCATTCAACCGGCCCCCACCACCATCACCACCACTACCTCCCCCCAACACACACACGCACACACACACACACACACACACGCGCCTTTTTCCTCCCCGACCTCCTCCAACTGTTTCATCCCCCTGTACTCCATCCTACTCCTACACACACACACACACACACACACACACACACACACACACACACACACACACACACACACACATACACAGAGAGAGAGAGAGAGAGAGAGGGAGAGAGAAACAGGGGGCGGAGCATGAGGGATGATAATCCCGCGTAATCTGGGTTTACCAACTATTAGGGCTCTGCAATGTTTTCTTACGTAATCTAATCATCCGTAGAAACGTGCGGTTCATGCTCCGCGGCGAGCTCGTCTGTATGTACTGTGTGCTCAAAGTGGAAGCCGGAAGGAATGCCTCCGCGCGCCAACCTGGACCATGTGGGAGGAAACGCGCGCTCACACACACACACACACACACAAACACACACGCACAGGTCAAAGTTTCACACAGACGCACACAAACACAGAGACAGATATAGATTATGGTGTTATGGCACAAATATGCCGGTCATGGGCGTAATCCGCAGGCCTACGGTGTAACTCTCACCAAAACACACATGCACATGTGGTCACGGGGTCAAGGGGTCACTTTTGAGGACACCACTGCGATGGAGACTCACCCCGACACTGACCTTAAAGGGGCAGTAAGCGATATTTTGGAGAAAGATTGTTTGCTGTTGATATTTTTGACTACTGTGGTCGGGGCCTTCGAACTCGCAGCTTCGGGTTGGGGGGGGGGGAGACGGACGCACTAACCACGAGGATAAAATGTATATTGGTGCACACACAGAACCGACAGCTAGCGGGCCGTGAGGAAATATTAGCTGAATTTTACAAAAAGTGTATTGCATCAAAATCGCTTACGGCACCTTTAAGGCACTATTTGGAAACATAAGGTGGCCATAACATTAAAAATGCCCAAGCTAGTGTTCCGTGTTGTTTGTCCATTCTGGGCTACTGTAGAAACATGGCAGAGTTAGATATGATGCAGATATGAAGGGCTCATTCTAAGGTGATCAAAAAAAGTGTGCATGTGAAAAGTGTAATTCAAAGTTTAGTGGCACATCGGGGAGCGTTCAGTCTCCAGCTGCTCTGATGAACCTCCTGCCTCCCGGTGATGGGGGAAAAACACACACACAAATTAAACACGACGGACGAACGCTTCCAACGTGACAATAAGTATCTGCTCACTTTGTCACGTGGTTTGTGGAAAAACATCATCCATCGCGCCAAGGAACTTTTTGTGACCTGCATTATACATAAATCATGAATATTAAAAGATTTAAAGTCAAGGGAGGAGGTATAGAGCCTGACATGAAGAGGCGTGTCTTTGTTTGTGCGCTGGATTATTAATGAGAAAATAAATGTGTACGTTCAAAGATATAGCTCCGGCGATGCATGAACTATCAGGCATAATCACGCAAGTGTCGTGCCCCTTAAGCTCAATATCCTAAAAGAAAAGGGAGTTGTGCTACACGCGGGTACGCTGGCATGAGCTTTGAGAGATACAGTAAATATTGCATGTGTAATCTCCTTTATATCGGCGTGGGGCAATGTCGTTCTGTGGCCGTCGCTCGGAGAACGCTGGGGGGAAACAGATTGTGAGGACAATATATAGTTTCACGCCGCATCCTCAGAACACATGGATGAGGGGGATTAAGTCCGTCCACATACTGGATCGTGCCACGCTCATTTGGCACGGCCTCCCTCCGAAGATCCGGGGACGACGCAGGGGAGAAAAACAAACAAGCGACAAATGCTCAGAATATTTCTTTTTTTTTCTTCTTCGTTTTGTCTGTTGCACCAAAAAAAAGTCCTGCCTCACTGCACTTCACGCACATGATCGCACAAGGATGTTTTCCTCTTCTACACCGTGACCTTTTAAAGAAAAAGGGAAAAAAGGGCCACCATCAGTTCCTCTCGCTCTGGAGGAGAAGAGCACGAGTGGCTCTGGCGAGATGTGAGACACGGATCAAACATTTACGTTTTGCGCTCGCAGCGGCGCTTCACTTTCAGTCCGCGCCGCCACTCAGACTCCAACATGGAGTCAGAGCTTTCTGCGCTTTTTTACTCCAAAGACGCCCTGAGGGTTTCCCCAACATGACTATTGGCAGGTTCTGTTTTCCGCTTTTTTAAAAATCTCTTTCTTCAAGAGACAACGGACAGAATTAATAAAAAAAACAACACATCGGATAACTGAGCTTTGACATTTCAAAGTGGGAATCGCGCGCGTGGCACCTTTTTGTGTAAGTGACGATTTTGTGAGAAGCACATGAGCTGCTCTCGAAAGGTGATGGATGGATGGATGGATAGATAGACAGACATACAGTATAGACAGACAGATGCATAGATAGATAGATAGATAGATAGATAGATAGATAGATAGACAGACAGACAGACAGACAGACAGACAGACAGTATAGACAGATAGATACATAGATAGATAGATAGATAGATAGATATACAGACAGACAGACAGACAGACAGACAGTATAGACAGATAGATACATAGACAGATAGATACATAGATAGATAGATATACAGACAGACAGACAGACAGATAGATAGATAGACAGATAGATAGATAGATAGATAGATACATAGATAGATAGATAGATAGATAGATATACGGACAGCCAGACAGCCAGACAGCCAGACAGACAGATAGATAGATAGATAGATAGATACATAGATAGATAGATACATAGATAGATAGATACATAGATAGATAGATAGATAGATAGATAGATAGATAGATACATACATACATACATACATACATACATACATAGATAGATAGATAGATACATAGATAGATAGATAGATAGATAGATAGATAGATAGATAGATAGATACATAGATAGATAGATAGATAGATAGATAGATAGATACATAGATAGATAGAGGGACAGACCAAACTTTATTGATCACACACTGGGAAATTCCAGAGTTACAGCAGCAGCTATCAGTCACACAACAGCCCTTACAAAATCAAAAAAAAAATATATAAGGAATTCAAATGTAAGCAGGAATATGAATTTCAAGAATTGTTTGTCAGCAAAAAGCTGCAATAAAGTTATGTGACGGGTTAAAAAAAAAATTAACATAAATGTTGGACGGCTGCATCGGGTGAAAATAAAAGTGGGGTTTTTTTTCTGAAGAAATCACAAAATAAAAAATCATGGTGCAGCATTTTTAACATCAAATTAGCTTCCTGGATTTGATTTGTTGTGTGTGCGTGCGTGTGTGTGTGTGTGTGTGTGTGTGAGTGAGTGAGTGAGTGTGAGATAGAGAGAGAGAGACTTGAGAAAAGGAGGCAGAGAGAAAATGTGAGAGCAAAAAGTAGTGAAACTGTGACAGAGAGGAGGGAGAGAGATGATGAGAGAGACTCCATTATGAATGATTCATGCGTTCATGCGATCTTCAACGATATTTGAGGAACTTTTCGATTCCCTCAAATGGATCGCTTCACACGAGCGCACGCACACACGCACACACACACACACACACACACACACACACACATACACACGTCCCCTTCCCCAAGCAGAGAAAATGTCCCCGGTTGATGTTATATCATGAGGGGCGGAAAGCAATCCATATCCATCTTTATCACATGCATATTTTAATATATGTTTAATTCACACCATTTTTCACGACACATATTGCACAGGACGCTGGCAGCCCTGTGGGCTAATTTGATCGCTAACATTAGACTACATACGAGGGAGGGGGGGGGGGGATATCATGTGGGGCCCCTGATGAAAATATTTGCATAGACCCATCTGAATATGATCCCATTAGATTATTAGGGAAGGAAGAAGAATGATAGTGGCGAGGGGGGTTTGCTGCCGCACATAGGATAATATACTGTCATTGAACAGAGAGCAGGATTCATTGTTAAGGGACGACACGGGCTGGTGAACACACACACGCACACACACACACACACACACACAAACACACACACACACACACACGCACGCGCTGTGCTGGCCTCGTGTACTGCATGTTCATTCTAAGCGATACAATGGGAGTGAAACCAGGACAGTGTGCGTTGTTGAGGGCCAAACATTATCACTATTCACTAATCTCCGCAGAGGAAGAACAAGGGAAATCTTGGCTCAGACGCTCAGACTGCGCGTGAGTCAGCCCGACGGGAACCCTCGGCACAATGCGAGGGTAGTCGAGGTACACGCACGCGCGCCCGCGCACAGGGTTGTCGTTGTTTTTTGTGCCAGCGAGTGATGCCGAGCGGGGCCACCTCTGCCTCGTTGTTGTCTCATCTCGGCTCACACTGGCCCCTCGCGGGGACGACGGCTAATGAAGTGGTGATTACTTAGCCGCCTCGCGCGCGAAACGATCAGCGCGTGATGAGAAAACCAATCAGTTGAGGTATATACACTGGCATCCTTCACCTGTAAAATACAGACACGTGTGTGTGTGTGTGTGTGTGTGTGTGTGTGTGGCGACAGCGACGCAGAGGAAATCAACTTGTGTGGAACACGCTGTTTGGCCCCCACCGCCGCCGCCAGCGCGATCAATTTAATGGGCCCCCGCGATGGCGCTGCCGAATCAATGGGAGATCATTGCGGACTCTTCTCAGCACTTAATAATGTTGGCCGGGAGAAGGGGGAGTCTAAATTTAACACTGGAATTCCGCCGAGACGTCTCAGGAGAAACGGCGGCTATATACGTACGGTATCTTTAACGCCTCCCTCTCCTGAAGCCCTTTAGCGGAGGGGTCAGGGAGAGAGAGAGAGAAAAAAAAAGGGGGGGGGGGGGGGAGTATACAGATGCACAGCTTTGACCCACATCTGTACCACAGAACTGTCACCGGCTGGAAAACGAATGGGTGGCCTCGGCTGCAGCTCGTGCCCACCACCACATCCTTGTCTTGGGGACAGTCCTAGAAAGAGTTGACTCTCGGCCTGGCCAAGGAGACGATGAGAGGCCAACGGGAGAGAGAGAGAGAGAGAGAGAGAGAGAGAGAGGGGCAACAAGGCCAAAAGACAAAGTCATGTGACAGATGTGCCCCCGCTGCCGTCGCGCCACCATGCCAGCGTGCAGCCTAGTGTATTCTGCGTGTCACAGAAATGAATGAATGAGCGGGAAATGTTCTTTGGCATCGCGAGAAAGACAAAGCCTGCTCTTTTCCATACCTTGTGTCTAATTGGGTCCACGGTGTAATTCAACGTTACAACGTTGCGACGGCAGGGAGCGGTCATCCGACCACCGCAGGTCGCGAGTGCCGGTCCCCTCCGTTCACTTTGCGCCCGACAGAAAATATAGAATTTGATAAAAAAAAATTTTTTAAAAAGTAATCGAAAATTGAAAATTGCTTCTGTCCTCTGGAGCTCGTCCTCCAGGAAATCCCCCCCTCTCACTTAGTTCTGCTTAGATCGACGAGAAGGGAAGTTTTGTTGGTTATCCTGTATTGTTTAATAGGGACGGGGGTTGCCTCGGGGGATGGGGGGGGGGGGGGGGGGGGGGCAGGCAAGTTTAGAATATCAATTAGTATCAACCAATTCTCTGAAACTCTGCTGGAGGCAGATTTTTTTTCTTCTTTTCTTATTAAGCGGCATTGAAGATGAAAAGCAGTAATGGGGGCTGGGAGGCATGAGGTTTAAAATACTGTGGAGCACTGTGATGCTCAATATGTAAAAGGTGTCCGAGGTGATGTGAGGCCTAAATACAGAGGGGGGGGGGGGGGGGGGGGGGGGGGGGGGGGGGGGGGGAACACTCTGTTCCCGTTACGGGGAAGAGGGCCACACGCCACGGACCTTTTGAAAAATACATGAAAACCAAACGACGACAACAGAAAGAGGACAAAACTGCACCGCAGCTACGCTTGTCCCGGTGCCAGCCGGGGCGTCCGGGGAAGCAGTTGGCTGTAACAACGACAACAAAACCGAAAAAAAAAAGGAAATGTGCAAGAAAAAAAAAAGCGAGTGGATGTGAAGCCAGGAAGGAAAGAATAAGGAAGGTTCCTCCTTTCATGCGAGAGGCCTCGTGAAGAAATCGCCCCGACTGATGTGCTCACAGCACATGTACTGTGAAGGGGCCTAATCTCCTGCCCGATGCTTTGCATTTACACGGCGGCTGTAAAGGCTCCTGTGTGGGAAGTGGATTCCAAAAAAAGGGGGGAAGTTACAAAGTTGGAGACGACCAGAGGCAAATCCCCCCATAACCCAATTTTAAAAACAGCAAAGACAGAGAGGCCTCACACGGTGCTGGACACGGAGAGAGGGAGAGAGAGAGAGAGAGAGAGAGAGAGAGAGAGAGACGCGTTTGTCCCGCGGACAGACAAGGGGGATGATCAGCACATGATGCGGCCCCTATTCGACAAGGTTCTGCCTTGTAAAAACAAGAGCTACACACAAAGACACACACTCATACAAGCAGCGAGGACCCACTGGACAAGGCACACGCACACACACACACACACACACACACACACAAACATACACACACACAAACATACACACACACAAACATACGGTGAGACACGCGCACACACACACACACACACACACACACACACACACACACACACACACAAACATATGGAGAGACACAAACACACGCACACACACACACGGAGAGACACGCACATTTCTGGGTCGACAAGACGCAGCTGGGTTGATATCGCGTGTCGAGACGGCAACTCGGCAGACGAGGAGGACAACGTACAGCTTCCAGACGGGCGGAATTATTTAAAAAGAAGAAGAAGAAATAACGCCCTGTGATACAACAACTACTGTTTTCCTGCTACGTATAAAAAATAAGAAATAAAAAGCAAGAAACAACATGACAGGTACATTTGTCACCTCGTTATAAAAAGATTTCCACTTCAAACTGCTCCGAGTGTTCCTGACAGGAGCAGTCGGGTGCGGGCTATTCGGCACAAAGGTACAAGCTGGTAAACGAAACGGCGTCAAGTCCGTTCGACTATTTGCCGTCGAACGTTCCCCCGGCGGGACGCCGAGAGCTGCGAGACGCCGGTTACCGGAATAGGGGGAGAGTGGGAGACGCGCAGGGGGAGATTGTTAACAAAACTCGCCATCTAAAAATACAAGCTGACTGACAGCCCAGTTCCACTTTGCACTCATCTCCCCGCCGTCGCACACTCACTTTTCACACACGAACCCCCGGGGAGAGAGGCGCTCCGGCGCAGCCACCAAACCCGTGTCCCGGGATCGTTTTACGAAGAAAAAAAAACCCGGGCGGGGGGGGGGGGGGCTCAAATCATACGCGGCTCCCAGGGAAGATTCATAAACACCTTGCTGTGACAACGGCGGGTCACATTCAAGGCCAAGTATGGAGACGTGAGAAGGCCTGTCCGGAGACGAGCACTTAGATACTGTATTACTGTGAGGATGTGCGGGGGGGGGGGGGGGGGGGGGGGGGGGGGGGGGGGCAAGCTATTACTGTGTACACTAAAGATAGGAACATGTGGGAAAACACACACACAACACTTGGATGGGGACGGCACTCATCCACAATGGGCTGTGTGTGGGGCCCGCCGCGATAACATCACGTGACGGACTCCACGTGCGATACATGGGGTTATTCGCGCGTGTCTTTGTGTTTGTCGACAACAAGCGTGAATGTCAACGGCGGTCCGGCCGAGCGCCGCTGCGCCTCTCCTCTCACCCGCTGTCGGCGTGCGACTCATCGATCAGCGGTTTGGGTCTCGGGAATGTGGAGGAAATATGGATTTCTTTGTGTTTCTAGAAGGCACCGTGTCCTCAAATTGCTTGTTTTGTCTGAGGCCTTAACGCTGAAGTCTAAACTCGTGTAGGACCAATATACTGTGAGCGCACTAACCAACAATGGTCTTAAAATGACGATAATATTGCTCATCGCAATCATTTCTGGGACAATATGTCGTGCGACAAAAAGTACTAGTGAAGATCAAAATAATCTGGTCCTTGAATGTGAATCCACTGTTTTGCCCAAATCTCTCGACATCGGATCACCGAGCGGCGGACGAACGGACGTCCACGCATGTGCTTTTCCGTTTTCCTTCATCTGTGAGCGTCGGACTCTCTCTGACCCACAAATCGGGTGAATCGAGTGAACGAACGTTGGAAAAACCCAGAGAAGCCTGGTTTAGATGAGAGGGAGTTCGGGGGGCTGCATGGTTTCACCAGCTGAATATAGAGTCGGTGTGATTTCCATCCAATCCTTCAGATTTCACACTCGCTCCTGTGAAAAATCACACTTAAAGGGGGGGGGGCTCCGGTGAAGCAGGGGGCTTAATTGGCTGTGACGTGACGTGCATAATACCAGCGAAACTCTCTATTTAAACACACACGCCGCACACGAACACCATGCGTACAAAATGACTTTATACGCGCGTTAGGGGAGGGCCACGTCTGATGTGCGCATCCATATGCTAGGAGAGAGACAAAAGCAGTTGAGGGGCAATCGGCGAATCACGCAAATAGGTGAACTCGCCCCTGACGCCCGCCTCAGAACAGAGGGGAGTAACGAGCCGTGGCTCCCGCGACGCGACGGAATTATCAAAGCTAATCATCCTCTCGCATGGCTGTGACCCACCGGTGTCGTGAGCATATGTAGCTATGTGGCACGACGTTTCACACGCCGGACGCCCAAAGCTCCCGTCGCCCGTCACTAACCCCGGGCTGCTCGCTTCACCGTCTGATGCGTGATTACCGCCGATTTACAGCACTGCCCCCCCCCCCAACCACCCCCGGCCCTCCTTTGATTAATTGCATTCTAGTGCACTCGAGCTCGGAGCGATCGCGGGGGAAAATAGATTTTGAATTACAGTGCGGTTAGCGAGGACTGAGGACGTGTATATTTTCGGTGTAATCTGACTGGTAATTGCAGATCCGCGCGGCGTTGTGTGGACCCGGGGACTGGTGTGGGAGCTATTTACGCGTTCGCCGTTCACTCCGCGGCTGATTAACGAGCGCGGGGCGATCGCCGGCGAGGACCAATTATTTTTGGCCCGTTAGCTCCCTCCAGCTCATTAGACATGCTCGCCAAGAATGTGTCCTGTGGCGGTGTTGCTGCTGCCCATTAAAGGACATTTATCAAAACCCATCTACAGAAGTGGGAGGCGCTTGCTTGTATACAGCGTCTGGTTTCATTCCATTATCCACAGTCGTGTCTTGATGAAAAACAGCCCTTTCACGGAGAATGGGGCTCGTCGAAGAGAAGCCCCCAACCCGCGCAATTAGTTAAAAATCGCGCAGGGCGACTCAAAGTGATGGTAGATGGGAGAGATACGCAGCGGGGGCCCTCTTTGGCTCGGTGGTGCAGTCAATCTTTGAGAGATATCAGATGATGTACACGGATTAATACCGTCGGAGGCTAATTACAGTCGGACCACCGGAGGAGCAGTGATCATAATACGCGCCGAAATTAGGGGCAAGAGAGAGAGAGAGAGAGAGATCACCTTGACACCTAATGATTGACACAAGTGCAATTTCCTGGTGTGAAGGGGTTGGGGTGTGTGTGTGTGTGTGTGTGTGTGTGTGTGTGTGTGTGTATGTGTGTGTGTGGGGGGAGAACTCAATCTCACAACAAACACCCACCCACACTGTCCCTCCACACCTCCGCCAGGGTCGCGACGCAGACGGAGACTTCTCGACACGTGAATCCAGCGGCCTGTCGGGGCGTCTGGAAGACGGGCCCGTATTAGCACAGCGAGAGACAGACAGACATACAGACGGACGGAGGGACGGACAGACAGACAGACAGACAGACAGACAGGCAGACGGACAGACAGACGGACAGACAGACAGACAGACAGACAGACAGACAGACGGAGGGACAGACAGACAGACAGACGGAGGGACAGACAGACAGACAGACAGACAGACGGAGGGACAGACAGACAGACAGACGGACGGAGGGACACACAGACGGACAGACAGACAGACGGAGGGACAGACAGACGGACAGACAGACGGAGGGACAGACAGACGGACAGACAGACAGACGGAGGGACAGACAGACGGACGGAGGGACAGACAGATGGACGGACGGACGGAGGGACAGACAGACAGACGGACAGAGGGACAGACAGACAGATGGACAGATGGACGGACGGACGGAGGAACAGACAGAGGGAGCGTGGCATTTCAACCTGACAAAGATGAAACTGTACACTGTTTCTTGGAATAGCCTTCCATGCTTAGCGGCACCGGCAACCCGATCCCCTCCTCACTTTCACTGGGGTCAAAGAAGCCTGTCACACCTTTACTCTCACTCAATCTCTTTCTCTCTCACACACACACACACACACACACACACACACACACAGACACACACACACACACACACCACGTACACACGGGTTGGTTTATATGGCCTGGCCCGGTGCGTTAAAAACTCTCAAAATAACCCTCTGACACAGTTTTCCCTCGCCACTCACATGCCGCAGCTGCTGTCGAGTGAAAATAGTCCTGCCGTCTTGAGGTGTGTTGCAAGAAATGATTAAGTCAGATGTGAGGTGCTGATAGGTGAGAAGACTCGCAGCCGTCGGGAAGTCTTGGGAGAATTACGCGCCGCTGACGTCCGCCAACGACACGCGGCAAAGTACGGGGCCGAAATCCCGTCAGGGCCCGAACGCTGACTGGAACCTTTCACTTAAATGTCAAGAAGGACTTTATTTACGACCCGCGGCCCATCTTTACTGAAACACTCCTCAGTGTGTGTGTGTGTGTGTGTGTGTGTGTGTGTGTGTGTGCGCGCGACGTAGTTTTCCGGAGCAACCACACCGTCTGGGTTCCCGCCATGTTACTGTAGCCGTGGAAAGAGCTCCTTCTCAATCGCGGCGGCACAACAAAGAAGTTACTCTTGCGGCGCGAGCAGCGATTCCCCCTCAGGATTTTCATGTGACCATGAGTTTGTGTGTGAGAAAGAGATGTCGTGGCCCGTCGCAGAAAAATGAACAAATAGCACCAAAGTACTTGAAGAAAACCTCTTGGATGAGAGATTAAAACGTCTTCAAGAAACTAAACGCGAGTCCAAATAATGCCGTCTTGTAAATGTGCATTTAGCCAAAGTTATTTGTAACTCCTATGTTTCGCTTGTAGATCATGTGATACACATCTGTGACCTTTTTCGAGACTAATTTCTCTCCCTAGGCACGAGACTGATGATTTAATATTAGTAATATTATATTATTTAAGGTGGGGTAGGGGTAAACCAAAAGGTGAGTGAACCCTGACCTAACATTTGCTTTATCAATGCGGAAAACTGCGAGAAAAAGAAACTTTTCACATTTGCAGACAAAGCACTGCTATATGAGCCATGTTGCTTTTAATACCATAAATTACAACATTTAAACACTACTGGGATATTTAATGGTTGGATTTAACGTTTCCCTTTTACTGTGTGTCTTCGAACATAACATGGCCATAAGAAGACAATGTCATCAACTGACAAGAAATGCATTGATAATTAATACAAAAAAAGTGATTATAAAATTTAGATTTTTAATCCAGGATTGGAGAATAAAAAAGTATTTGCTCCAAACTCATTCAGTCAACAGGCAGCTGTCAATATCCAGCAACAAATGTAACCCCCCCCCCCCAGTTTTATTTTCAGAGTGTAATTATGCAAAGCAGATACAAAATATTCCGAAAGCAACCTCTTGCACATTTAAAATTCTATTATGGCCACGCCTGATTAGTTAACCAATTACTCAAGACAAGCGGCTCAGAGTCGACTCGGCTTCCACCGGTGTTGTGTTGCATAATGTATCCCATGCTGTTAGTTGGCACCTCCGGTCTTCCTCCAGGCTTCAGTCAAAGAATAACCAAAAAAAAAAGGGTAAAATATATATATATATAAACCCAAATAACAACAGCAACATCAATGAAGCGAGCTGAAATCATTTTGCTCCGCCGATTTCTCTTATTTTATAATAATTTACAACACACCTTGGTTTTTTTTTTCCCTTCCATTTCGTGTGACGCGCGGTGTTACACCCCCACAAATACAGGTTTCTGCTGAAGAATTCACACATCATCTGCAAAACCAGCGAGGGACCGGCCACGAATAGACTCCAGCATCTGCGATGCTGTGGGACTAAAAGCAAACACGTACAAAGTGATGACAAGTCGCCGCTTCAAGTGCAAACCATCTAATTCTACCACTGGGCATTCTGGAGACTCGGGATACATATTGGTTCAATATAAACCCCTGAATATCTAATAAAATAAAATCCCCCAGACAGACTCTGTAGCCGAGGAAGGTGTCATTAGGACTCAAATTAGACATCGTACATATCTTGGCAATTGTGTTTAATCAGAGATACACTGAAAGTGTTTTTGCAATAAGAGAACAGCCGTGCACTCGCTGTGCGGGCCCAGGATGCGTGTGTGCTCGTGGGTCTGTGGGAGTGCAGGCGCCCACTTTTCCGCGGCTGCACAGTGAACAGCCTTTAGGAATTGCGTGTGCGATTTTATTCTTCCTATTGGCCCAAATGTGTGTGGTCTCAAAGACCAAACGATCCAGTCCACCCAGTCGGTGTTGCTATCATGGCGCCAAACCGCAGAGGTTAGCCCCGTAGTCATTTATCCAACGAGAGGACAAGCACTGCAAGCCGAGCAGAAGAAGTGCCTGGAGCGACGGGGGGGAGAGAGAGAGAGAGAGAGAGAGAGAGAGAGAGAGAGAGAGAGAGAGAGAGAGAGAGAGAGAGAGAGAGAGAGAGACGAATGTGTGTGTGTGTGTGTGTGTGTGTGTGTGTGTGTGTGTGTGTGTGTCTGTGTGTTTGTGTCTGTGTGTCAATGTGGGTGTGTGTGTCTGTGTGTCAATGTGGGTGTGTGTGTCTGTGTGTGTGTGTGTGTGTGTCAATGTGGGTGTTTGTGTCTGTGTGTCAATGTGGGTGTGTGTGTCTGTGTGTGTGTGTGTGTGTGTGTGTGTGTGTGTGTGTGTATGTGTCTGTGTGTCTGTGTGTGTGTGTGTGTGTGTGTGTCTGTGTGTGTGTCTTTGTGTCTGTGTGTGTGTGTGTGTGTGTGTGTGTCTGTGTGTGTGTGTGTGTGTGTGTATGTGTCTGTGTGTCTGTGTGTGTGTGTGTGTGTGTGTGTCTGTGTCTTTGTGTCTGTGTGTGTGTATGTGTGTGTGTCTGTGTGTCTGCAGTCCCGCGAGCGAGCCCACGTGCTATGAAAAGCCGAGACATTAACCTCAGACAGCACCGTGTCAGTGTTGTTTACTATTAACGCAACTGATCCAATTATTGTCGGGGCGGGACGGGGACTTTGTCTTCGTACTTTTCTCTCGTCAAATGATATGTGCAGGGAAACTGCAGTGTATGAGCGGACGCAGAGCTGACAATAATAAAATAGAAAAAAATGAAAATAGGTTTCTCCATTCATCTCCACATTTCTCCGAACCAGCATCCATCCATCTGGTTCCCTCTCCTCAGTTGAGTCTTCTTTACTCTTTCATCACAACACAGAGAGTCAACTGAAAAACCAGAAACACACACACACACACACACACACACACACACACAATTCTGCAGACACACACACGTCACTTAAACCTGAACTAACAGTTAATACATTGTTTGTTTAAATTGTTGCGTCACCTACTGAAATTGCAGTGACTTTTGCTCCGCGGAAGCTTAACACCTGGATGTAGCACGATAAGACCATAAAGATAATTATGGAGAAGTTACTTTTCCTCGATAGAAATTCAAGACACGGATCGACAGAACTTCGGTCGCGCTAATTCCATCCATGTTTTGACAGACGACACGAGCAGCCAATCGTGTGGCCGGAATGGAGTTCCGGCCGGGGCAAGTAGGAGGAGCAGCCGGCAGCAGCTCACGTGTCAATGTTCGGGGCTACTGCGGTCGGGCAACGTCAGGAGTGAACGCTGTTTAATAGAATTAGTTTGTCCGAGGAATATTCAAAGTCGGACAAGAGGCAAAGCAGTGGCATCCAGGCGCTGCACACTGTGTCCGAGGCATTTGCAGCGGTTGTATAATGTTCTGCAGTACATTAGTCATGTTCAACTTCCCACAGAAGAGACATCATATTTCAACCAAAATGAACTTTGGTTGAAATATCACGATACCTTCACATCTCACAACCTTTAAGCTGGACGGAAACAGGGATTTGACTTATACCGTGATATATATATACATATCGATATCGATCAATATGAAGAAAAAAATATCCTTAAACGTGGCTATAGTTTGGTTTCAGGGTAAACTAGAACATTTTGTGTCAGACTCCACGTGGATTTTTTTTTTCTCTTCCCCAATATCGGCATCAATCTGGCGTGACACAGGCCATCTGTGGCTGACATCAGGAAATCACTGCTCACACGCCGTCTGCGAGGCCACGTTAAGTCTGTGTGTCTCCGAAATGCTGCGGGGGGGGGGGGGGGGGGGTGCTCCCTTGATGATAAATAATAAAATTACAACGACCCCTATAGCAGCATTTCACTTCCCCTCCTCCCCGGGGGAGTCGATCACTGCACGAGCTCCAGCCATGAATGTGTCCATAAAAAACTGTGGCCAGCTACTTAATAAATAATGAGCACTCTTTGACTGAGTCGTCAACTTTATCCTTCATGTGCAGAACGGGAAATAGCAGCCGTAGGATCTGCAATACAAGGTGTTCTTATTATCACCCGGTATATAAAACAATTGCTATAAATGATATTTATGTCGTGGCTTTATTATCTCTGTGGCTATAACCTGTGAAAAAAAAGAAAAGCAATCGATATACCTGCAATAACCTGCAATACCATAACTGTATCTGCTGAATCAGTGGTCTTTTGCATGTTGTGAAGACAAGAAACAGCATTGACACTCATCTACTCTCCCTCAGTCCGAGTAGATGAAGTAGTTACAACGAGAGTGCGACTCCATCCACACGCCACGTTACTGCTGAACGTGAAGGAAGTGATGGCAGTGGAGTCGTAGCGTGTATTGCCTCCCCCCCCCCCGCTGTGGGGGTTGATAGACGGCCGCATGGCTTCACCGTCCTCCGCTTCATTTTTCCTGGTTCATGAAAGAGAAGCGACGTCGGTACTGAACCTTCCCCACTGAGCCTGCTGGGTCAATCTCGTGCCGTCGCATCCAAAGCCTCCCCTGCTTCATTTCAGCAGGGGGGACGCGGTAGACATGAGATTGCAAACGGCCTCATCGGCGCCCGAATGAAAGGGACGCGACGCCCGTCATGGTGCAGTTTGACTGTGCCGAGTGCAGTGACACGAAGCAACATCGGTTTTTCTCTCTACTCCAATACGCCGGGCTCATTAAACTTCGGCCGGCGATTAATTACGTGAAATTTGATTTCCTGTCCGCGGCACCTTGCATGAAATGAGAGCCGCTGCCGTCCAGGTTAAGTGAGCCAACTCCCCGTTAAGCTGCTATCATAACCTCATGCTCCCACTTGGATGAGCTCGTTACATTTGAGGGGTGATTAATGGAGGCGGCATAAATCATTGGTATTGTTACGGGCAGATGAAAAAAGTCGTGCAATTGCGAAAAACAAGGCGTCCCCTTGTGAGAGTCTATAAACCAACATGGGCTTTATCCATCGAAGACAGTCTGTATGGAGAGGACACGCTTCTTTATCGTACTGCACAGACACAAATACACACTTCACGCTCTGGTGGCCCGCGATTAAACCCTCTGCTTGAATTGGACAACACAGAGAGTAGAGCTGGTCATGCAGAAACACCTTCAGCAGTCCTTTTTCCGCCTTTAAATCGAACAAAAAACACAAAGTATGGCGCATCCCCGAGCTCTTTCCGTTGCTAACACTTAGTCGGGTCAAGTGAAATTCTGTGAACGAAGCATTTTCCCCATAGACTCTTCATAAAAACGGACGTGGGCGGCCTGTATTCTCTGGAATCACCCGCAGAGGGCGACTCCACAGGTTGCGAAAATAACAGACGAAAACTAAGACGGCAGTTCGCCAGCCAACGGGTGACGTCACAGTGGGTTGCCGCTTTGCATTTTCCTCACATTCACGACATGAAAACCCCTGAGGTTTAGCGTATTTGGCAGCGTAACAGTGATTGCTAAGCTAACAACCGGCTGGTACAAATCTGTCCTCGTCATATACAGTCATGAGAGGAACGTCAATCCTGTCAACCTCATCAGCCCATTTCTTCAAATGCAGACTGGTACTTCTACGAAATAAAGACGTTCGCCAACTCCATTACCAGCGAGCGTTTTAAATGTTTTATTGTTACTCTGTTAATTAAGCTACTTAAATCTTCATGAAATATGCAGAACTTAAACCATCCATCCTTCCCTGGAGATGTTTTACAGTCTAAAGTGAAGTGGGCTGCTGGTTAATATCGTAGGCATCCATTAAGGGCGCGGAGGCTTCTTTTCGCTGCGTGACGTCAAAACTGCACACAGACATTGTCCCGCGAACCCAACTGTGTCTTCACAGACGACACGGAGACCATCGTCCTCCCGGGCGAGTATAAAGGACACACGTTTTGATATCGTCACAGCCACTTCGCGCTCACGTCGTCCCTCGCGTACGCAGCCGCGCGACTCGCGCGTGTCCGAGGGGGTTTATGGTCTCCGCGGCGCCCGACTGCCATGAACCACCCTGTGTCCCTGCACGCCAAACTGTAATAGAGTCTACATCAAAGATTCCCCCTCCCACTGTAGATAGATCACACACTCGCTCCTTCCCCCTGCGGCCTCCCTGTTCTCGACCTATTGCCCTTTTCCTCCCGCCTCCTCTGCAGCCCTCCTTCCCCCTCTGCATCTCCATCTCTCTCGCTCTGCTTCCCACCTCCGGTGGTGTCGGTGGCAGGGTGGAGTGTCACCTTGCTCCGTGCCCAGTGGCCTGTGGCTATAGTCGATTGATTTATAGCTGTGGAGAGCGGGAGGGGGGGGTTTCGGGGATGAAGTTGGTGGATGGCTGGGTTTAAAATCACTTGTGGCGGCGTGTCAAAAAAAAAAAAGAAAAGCGGAGTGATGATAAATGAATGTAGTCTCCGCACACCAATCAAAATTATCTTCCTCCGGCATACAGTAGCTTCGACAGCCACCCTGGGACGCCTCCTCTTCTTCTAATGATCGGTTGTCTTCTCCCACTCTACGCTCCCGTGTATGAGAACGAAGATGCGCGGAATGAGGTGGGATGCTCATTCGCCTTAAGGTAGAAAAAGTGAAAGGATGTCCTTGAGAATGTAGAGAGAAATAAATAATAATCAGGTGGTAGTATGTTTTTTTCCGCAAGGTTTGAAATTTGTGTTATTTCGAGAAACGCCATCATGCAAACTTTGTCGCGGGGCAAACTGAGATGCATCTTTGTTTTTAAAAACGCCTTCCAGAACCCGTCCGCTGACAGCTGCAGCCCACTGTGAGGAAATCATTAAAGATGAAGAGGAAGAAGAAGCATCAGTCTGTCGGATGTTGACTGCAACAAATGGGTTGGTCTTAACAAAGAAAATCAATTCTTTATTGTTCTGCGCAACACATTTGTCAGTAGGGATCAGTGTACAAAGGAACAAGGGGTGCGTGCGTGTGTGTGTGTGTGTGTGTGTGTGTGTGTGTGTAAAAACCATGAATACGGACGCATGTGTCAAACTTACAGGACAGCAGAACGCTGTTACCTGCTCCGGATCACAAGCGATCATATAATTACTCATTTAAATGCATGCTTTAGCCGGTGCTCGTACGCAGAGCCATGCAGGTGAGCAGGCTCTTGTTTAGTATGCTAATATAATTCACACCATATTCATTTCACATGAATAAAAACCATACGACGGTGGGAACCCACTGTGGTGTGTGACTCTCAGTCGGGAGGGCTGCACAGCGTACAAGACAGCAAAGTGTGTCTCCTGGACATTTACCGTGACACTGGGAAGATATTTTCTGTTACACTGTAAAAAAAAATTACATATTTTTAAACTTTTAATATAAAGTATGTCTAGCGAACTTTATCAACAGTTAAATTAAAATCATTTCAGATGATTACTGATGCGAGTGGCATTGACTCATTTGTCGCTCCTCGTGTATATTTGAACCACAACAACATGAGTGAGCAACTCGTCGTGGCCAAACCCGCCCGGACTGTGTGCATACAGTGCTGCGTGAGTCACATAACAGCAAGGCGCACGGACAGATTGTGTTTTGCTTTGCCGAGTCCGTTCATATGTCAGTGACATCACAGCCACATAGTCGTCCTCCGTTCTGTCGTGTCCCAGCTTTTGTGGTGCAAAACTACAATTCTCGTGATTGATATTACAAAGGGGAAGGGTTTTTCAGCTTGCCCATGAATAATTTAACCCCTAAATGGACTGTATTTTTCACACAATGCTGCTATTTCACCCCTATTTTTCCCCGGTCACATTCATGTACTGCCAGCACAGCCATCGGAGGCAATTTAGGGTTAAGTGTCTTGCCCATGGAGCCACAGCCGCCAATTTTACATGAAGTGAAGATAAGTGTGATGATATTCTGGATTTTTTTCTTGGGGTCAACAAACTCAATGAAAAAGCTCAAAAGCGAAAGTGGACTGAATCGTCCGTGTAGCCAAAGCCTGAAAAATATCATCAGTCTGCACCGAAGAATAACATTGTTGTTGTCCCAAAAAAACTATCGATAACACATGAGTGAGCCAGACTGTTGATGTGGCTTCAATGTCATGAACACACACACACCCCGTCCGACACACACTCTGCCCCGCAGCCATCTTTAAATTCTCATCGGTGCTTGCAAATGTGTATTCATCCGCCACTTAAAAATGGTACCAGCACAATCTGATCCCGTTTCCTGTTGACCAACTGTTTTACCAAATCATTTTACGGCTGTTTAACTAACGAGTTTGGTTCAGATCAGAAAAGTTAGAAGTAACTAACACGAAGTAGCACTTTGTTTGGTTTTTGCTCTTTTCATTGGATTTATTGTCAGTTATTGTTTCTCTATGCTGTATTGAACACCACTAACTCACAACGCCCTGCACGGCGTCAGTCCATGCTTGGCAAAGTTCAACTTTATTAAAGCCCATGGGTTTGGTTTGGGTAGGTGCTCCCACAATTAGATCACAAATATCATGAGAATTTCTGGTAAAGTTGATGTGCAGTTCAGGCCAGAGGGGGTGGGGGGGGGGACGAGGAAAGAGCCACACCAGTTGGGCTTGTGTGTCAGTTGTAGCGTTCCTCCATCAGAACATTTCAAAGCTCTACACAAGCGTCCCAGTTCCCTGCATGTAGCGACAACAGCGTCACCGCGCAGTAATGAATCAAATTAAGTGGAATGTCAGCTGGGCTAACGGAACTCTCCTTCTCCCTCACAGCATGAAAAGGAATAGTTTCATGGCTCCAATTTGTCTCCCTCTGCCCTCACTGGCACATATTTTTTGCGTTTCATCTTTCAAAAAAGAAAGTGCAAAAATGATGCTGCTGGCAATGACACGAGCAGTCGAAGAGGGAGAAAAAAATCCAATTGGAAATGCAGAATCTTTATTCATGTCTGGAGTCAGAGGTAGCGGGGTTGACTGGTGCAGCGCGGGGCCTTACCTCTTGGATTGAAGTAAATATATGCGATAAATTATTTCCCAAGGGGGGGGGGGGGGGGGTCCTCCAGTCTCCACCTCCCTTTTTCTTTTCCCTGTTTCACTGTCCTCCTTCCCTCTCTCCCCCTGAAGATTAAAGTACGCAAAAGGTGAGGCGAAGTGAGAGTGATACTTCACGGTGACAGAAGAAAGGGAGCGACACAGCGATATGCTGATGATATGCTGATGAGCGAGACGGAAGATGAAAGTGGAAGGGAGGAAGACGGAGCGCAAGAAAGAGCGAGCTATATTTTTTGAATAAATAAATATGCACTGAGGCTTGTGTACAGCCGCCTAACTGACAGCTCTTATGTGCCTCTTGTGTTCGAGAGAAACAAAGGTGGATTTTTTTTTACATTAGAAGCAAGCAGCCAGACTGAGGCCTCTGGGTACAGGAAGTAAACAAACCCATTTTTGTTCGTTTGTCTGTGTTTAACCTTTAGCCAACTTCTTTTTCTCAACATCTACTGTACCAAACAGTGTAATGGCGTAATGGCATTAAGCAATGACGAGTTGTAATGTAGAAGGATCACCGAGGGAGTCAGTCGACGCTCAGCAGTTCATCTCCCCGTTGTCATGAAGGATAGAAAGTTGAACAAAGAAAGGAAAGTAAAGAAAACGCTTCTTGTAAACGATCCTTCGCATTTGGAGAATATAGCCAGTGGGAACTTATGTTGACTTTGAAAGTGGTATTTGATCTCGTCACAGTAAAATTTAACTTTGATTTGAGCTTATAAAGCACATGTCAGTATTGATTAGTGTTCACTTGTTACCATTGTTCCTCTTTGCTGGTGCAGTTTTGCAGTCGTGTCCGCTGCTTATGCATCATTTGCAAAGACAGTATAAGTTATTTGATGTTGTAAGTGTGAATACATCTGCCCACACCAACACTACAAACTGCTACAGCCTCACACCTCTGATTAAAAACCCAACATTATGAATTTACTTGGGTTGTATTCGCTGCCGGTCAATGTTATTGCATTTTAACCTCAGAAATTTGTCTTTGCATTGTAAAAGCGAGAAATAAGTCAAACTTAAAACGCTCCTCTCGACGCATCTCCTAAAAAAAAATAATGTCGTCTTCTACATCACGTGTGTGAAAGTTGCGTACTGGACCACGATTGGCGTCCAATTTATTTGCGGTGTCACAAAATCACGTAGTCACACCGTGCAAGACAGGGGACTAATACATGTCGATACAGAGCTGTGGTTCCAACAGGAAACACAACGCTGTGTTTTAAAGAATGTTGTCGGACACTTACAGGGAGCTGTGTCGAGTATATCCACGTTACTGGAGTGAGAACAAAGAGGCCGGCTGCATTGTCTTTTGTACCACAAACGATCAGTCTTCTGAGCACAGGCTAAAGCTGGATAGGAAAATCTTATCATTTACAGCCACGCAAAAAAAGCAGAGAGAGGTCACAGCGAGAGAGAGAGAGAGAGAGAGAGAGAGGGAGAGAGAGAAAGCACAAGAGAGTGAGATTATCTGTGGCCTTTCACTGTGGTTCTAATCCATACTTTACAATATTGTCACCCGGAGCCATGGGAGAGAAATAAATCCGCCACACGACAGTCTATAGGAACACTTTGTGTCGACAAATGGGCCGGACGGAACGGAGGAACGTTACACGGTGGAGCGCGGTAATCCGTCTCTTTTTCTAGATAAATAACGTCACTGCAAGTCTGTGGGCACTAACTGATGCACGAGCACGCTCGCCAGCTATGTGAAGTGTGACCGAAATCCACGACTTGCCGCGCTGCTGTAGGAACGCGTCATATTTTCAATCTGAAGACAAAGGGGGGGGGGGTTTCCACCACTTGCAGCAACACCCACTGAAAGACCACCTGCAATTCGACCCCCCCCCCCCCCTCCCCCCGGCTGTGAATCTGTGACCGCCAGGCCGCGTATACCGCTTACGGACACATGCGGCGCATAAGGGACGGGGGTCTATTTGCATCGCCGGTCGCAAAACAAACCCAAAAGTGTATATCCAATGTCTTGGGGGCGTTGGGGGAGACGATGAATATGGGAAGCGGCATGAGACCGTCTCTATATATAGCAGGTAATCTGTCATCTCGTTTTGGTTTTTTTGGTCGTCCGCCGTCCCCTTCGTTTTTTCGCTTTAAGGAACGAGGGATTGATGTTCAGAGGATCAGAGGAAGTATGGAGGGAATCTTGGGAGGCTCGGAGAGAATAGAACAAGGAGTGTGTGTGTGTGTGTGTGTGTGTGTGTGAGTGTGTGTGTGTGTGTGCGTGCGTTTGGAAGGAGGGAGCCTGCGCTGAGCGACTGATGACTGCTGTTTAAGAGACCCAGTTGCAGCTGGCCAGAGTCCAAGACGAATACTTCAAACTCGCCCCAACGACGCGAGGAAGTGTCAAAGGCAGAGGGGGAAACTATCCATCTTACACTTTAGTTTCAAAAGGTTTTCCGCTGAATCCCCGTCTTACACTGCAAAAAAGTAACAAATTCATTTCCCCCCCCGAACCTGCAGCAACGACACTGCTGCCCGGAGTCAGAGCTCTCTGGATATTGTTTGAACATTCCGTCAGCGCTAACAGGTTGGATTCTCTGGCAGCGAGATCCGTTTGGAGACAAATATGTCTTGTTCACAAGCACACGCACGCACACACGCTAACACACACACACTCGCGAGAAAACACTCCTGGAAAAAATGCTGAGGGGCCTCGCGGAGCCTTTTGATAGGCTACGCCCTATGGTCACTTCAAGGCGGAGATGAAGGAGCGGATACAGACGGAGCAAAGAGATGGAGTGGGGAGAGAGGGAGGATGGAAAGATGGAGCATAAGGCAGCAGAAGGAATCGGGGGTGAAGCATCGGTGAGATGAGAGAAATGGAAGGGGGGGTTGCTCTAAAAAATTGAAAGTTATCGCAGGACATGCGAGCGTAAAGACAGAAATAGCCTACACATCGGAGGACGCTCACGCACAAACACACACACACACACACACACATCACACTCGCACACCTGGGGAGAGGAATCTGGAACAGCGAGAGGTTCGGGAGTCTCGAGTCCCAACTAAGGCAGCAACTTTTATTTATTTTATTTTTTTTGCTCAAAGAGAATCCTCCGGCTCTCCATCCAGAAACTCTCCGCTGAGCTACGTCAAAGCCTGCAGGCGGCACGCACCGATACATGAAGGGGAGCGTGTGTGTGTGTGTGTGTGTGTGTGTGTGTGTGTGTGTGTGGGTGATCATTAGAAAATAACTCAACCATTCATAGACGGTAGACGGTTATCTGGCCGGATCCACCTAGAAACAGTTCCGCTGAATAATTCACAGAGGTGTAAATAAAATATATCCAATGGCCTCCACCTAAAAAAAAAAAAAAAGATAGCTGACATGCTGAGTAATGAGTTCTCTCGGAGATGAGTTCAGATACTGTATGACGTGCAAGGAGCAAGATGTGAAAAATTCAAAAAATTCAAAACTGAACGTTCCATCTTTATATGGTGTCTTTGAAAAAAAACGCGAGAAAAATTCCCAACAGCGGTGTGTGGCCGGAGACGTCCATGAAGTGGCATTATCCCCCCCCCAGACCATCACAAAGAAACATTGTTATCCGTCGGTCGGAGCTCGCACCGCCATCCCTTAATTTCCCCCAGAACAACGGATGACAGCCGAACGGTTTTATTGCTTCTCTCCTGCAGCGACGAGCGCAATATTTCCTGCATAATGCATTAGTGCTGTGGCATGGTCCAAATCATCCCCAAAACAAATAGCTTCGTAATCAACGGGGCGGAAAGCCGTGCGTGCGTGTACGTGTGCATGTGCGTGTGTGTGCGTGCGTGCGTGTGTTACACGTCAGTCCTCCCCCTCCCCGCGCATATGACAGACGGAAAGTGGCGGGGACAAGAAATCAAAGCAAGCGGCACGTAGTCGGGGGAGGACGAACAGGCCACGGGTCGTTTCCTCGCGTCCCGCTGGTGCACCGGCGTTAACGCGCTGCGGCCATGTAGTCGTCAACCATGTGCGGCAAAAACCACAGCGGAGGCTGAGCAACAAAAAAAATCAATACACACTCCAGTCAACGGCTCCTACGGGTCACATTGCTCCGCCGGATATCAAGGCGCACTTTGCTTTGTTGTATTTCCTAAAAGGTCAATCAATGGAAAAAGCCCGGTTCATTTCCCCCGCGGTCGCCTGGCGTTCCTTGCCGGAAAAAAATTGCGCAATAATCGGTTTTGAACGGGTCTCATGGGATCGCGGACGTCCCCTCGGCGCGTGGCAGCGCCCTGCAATTCAACATTTTTGAAAAAAGGCAAAAGCGGAAAAAGTTGACAGGGTCTCGTGCGTAAAAGCTGATCCCCCCCCCCCCCACCCCCCAAAGAAAAAAGATCTACCATCTGAAAGATATTGGTTCAGAATAAGACGGATGAGAATATCGAG
The DNA here is from genome assembly GCF_022379125.1 of Scophthalmus maximus. NCBI lineage: Eukaryota > Metazoa > Chordata > Actinopteri > Pleuronectiformes > Scophthalmidae > Scophthalmus > Scophthalmus maximus. The sequence continues at coordinate 21,322,801 of NC_061525.1, forward strand.
GATACAGTTTTATTTCCGCACTTCCGTTTTCATATTACTTTGCGAAAGGTTGAAAGCCCTAAAAGAGACGAGACGTCTCCTGGTTCAACCCCAGGAGACAGACATCTAAGGACAGCTGCCCCCCCCCCCCCCCCCCCCCACCCCCACCGCTCCTCCACTTCCTCTCTCTGTCAATCACAGAAACAAACTTCCAACTCGACCCACCTTCTCCAAACTCAGCGTCCCCCCGCCCCATCTGTTGTCCGTCCTTCTGAAGGATTCCAACTCTCCCGCCCTTTTGCATTTAATTACGATGAATAATCGGCCGATTCCAGCAAATGGGTCAAGTGTTTTGTGCGTGTGTGTGTGTGTGTGTGTGTGTGTGTGTGTGTATGAGGAGTTCCCCTCTCAGCTCCTATTACTCCGACACAACACTTTCTAAACAAGTCGCCTGACAACCAACCCCCCCGGCGCTCCGGCTCCGGCTCCGGGGCTCGACCTCATGCTTTTACCCACAATGCCCTCCTCGTGCCGGAGCACAAAAGATATATTGTGGCGCAACAGTATATCGTAGGGGGAAGATCCTCATCGGGCCGGAAAAAGGATGTAAATACCACCGTCTCCTTTTTCGTGATGAAAGTCGACTTCGCTTCTTAGCTCCTGCGCTGTGCAGAAACAAAAGGTGGCCGACGCTCGGCGACGACAAGCACATTTGTCTCGGCCTACATTATGGCGGTCGCAGCCGCCCTTTGACCCAAACTCACACTTTTCCCGCCGCGCCGGCCTCAGGTACTTGGAAGGCGCGATGATTGATGACGGTGTTGTTGACGATAATGAGCAGCGGGACTTCGGCGGCGGCCTTTTTTTTTTCTTTCTTTCTTTTTTTCTCCTTCCGTCCTCGTGGCCGCACGCCCGGCATCTGCCCACCTCTACACATGCGGAGAGAAAGTAGTCCTGTCCCTGGCTGGAGGGCAGCGCAGACACGGCTAACATATATTATATTCTTGGCACATCACAGAATGAGAATATTTCCCCCATCGTGTTTGACCCACTTGGAGAACTTGGAGGAAACTGCAAAGTGAGATCAGCAAAGTGCATCCAAAGATTTTGTGGTGCGTTCAAAAAAATTGCGAATTTTAGAAAATGCATACGATGCCGCTCACTTTCCAAAACCCCATCTTCATCCCTTTCACGGGACAGGTTGAACATTGCTGTCTTAAATGGGCGGTAAGCGATGTTCTTCTGACCTGTGAATATATTAAGTAGTATTGTATTTTAAGATATGAAATTAGATAAAGATCCGGTGTTGTGCCAACTATGAGGACACAGCGAATGCAAGGACGAGTTAAATGGGACGTCCGATCCCACAGAGGCCCGGCGTCAATAACTAGGTGGCATGCATTGTTAATGCCAAGCGGCATTTATTTCAACTTTAATAGGATTATAAAAACGCATTCTGCTGAAATCGCCAAACGGACTTTTACAACGGAGGTAAGGAGAGTGAGGGTTCACTGGTTATGCTCCAGTGTGAGATTTCATATTCCACTTGGAAGAAGAACTTTCCACAAAATCCGTGCCTGGACAATGTGCCGGTGTGCCCCCGTGCCGTAACTCTCACACGGCCCGCAGCCCTGACCTCTGCCAGACTCGTGAACGGAGGCTTTCGGCGACGCTGTGCACGTGTCGGCGGTGCGCGCGCGTGGAGGGGGAAGGTGGCGTGAGTGAAAGGGAGAGAGGGACGAGTGACAGACACGTCCGGGCACAGTCACTCCACCGGAGCCGTCGGTGAACCTTGATGCGCTGCGACGTGCACTCAGCACTCACTTCTTCTGTTTTCCTCAAAGCGGCCGTGTCCCGAAGTGCTGGAAACAAAGTAGTCGGCACTTCGGAGACGGTCGCCCGGACTTGTGAGTTCGTTTGTCCCGTCAGGACGGTAATGTTTCATATCGGCAGTATGAAAAGACGCACGTGGTCACCAAAAACAGGCCTTCTCCCTAAACCAGTAAACGGTGCACATGGCGTTATATTTATTGACATATGGGACGCCACCCGTTGCATTCGTCATAGCGGACTACAGATGGTGATACAGACTAAAACTGGGGTTGTCACCTTCTGCTATCGATTCTCCGGCTTTTCAGAAAACACAACGTGACGATCAGAAGATGTTTTAGTTTTTTCTAACAGCAAACATTTAATTTGAACTCTGAAAAGGAATTTCGAAATTTAAGAACGTTTCCCTCGTTGTCTGAACGGATATAATATCACAAGTCTGTTTCTCATCTAGGATGAGTCACACTTGCTTTTTTCTTTCCTTCCAGTGGAGAAATTGACACGTTTCCACCAACGTCCGTCGCCTCATTTCGGTCGGGCTTTGCTCAAAAAAGGAGAAGTCTGTCCGACGCGCTGTTGCCCGACGGCAAACGTGTTTACAGAAAGGAGACGCGTTAGTGTGTAAATGTTGGGACGACGGGGACACACACACACACACACACACACACACACACACACACACACACACACACACACACACACACACACACACACACACACACACACACACACACACACACACACACACACACACACACACACACACACACACTCTCAGACCTGGAAGACATCCGTCGTGTTGCACTCAGGGTCACGTCTCGTGAAACCATTCGACCACCAGAGACGCAGCTCCGATGGCGGCGCCTTCATTACCAAAAGTAGAGGTGGTGTTATCTTTATCCATGACGCATAAGCTGTTAGGGAGGACTGGGTGAAGTCCCTGATCCCAAAGTAAACACGAGTCTTTTTGGTATTTGAGTCGACCACACGTCAACTGGGGAGAGCTGGTGGATCCGCCCTTTGACCTTTTTTAGTCTGGTATGAAATGAGCTGTTTTCCTACGTTGCATCCTAGATTTTTAGTTTCACTGCACTGGACTCCAGTTGATTTAACAAACCCTACACTTCCAGCACCGTCCGGCACACAGCATTAGATCTCCCGAGCCACGCGTCGAGCTTCCCCTTCGTCGCCTCAGTCACGACTCTTAAAAACTCATTTTTACAATCACGCCTTTTCGGCCGTAGGTTTTCATATTCCTCGACGTGGTATTTCATGTCTTTTTAACCCTCTTTTTCAACAATGGGAGTCATCTCTCCTCCCCCCTTTCCTTTGCCTCTACAGTGCTTCTCTGCCGCTGCCTCCCCCGTTGTCCTCGGATCATATTCTGTGAACTCTCATTACAGGGGTGGTAATAGCCTCTTCAGCACTAAGATCCTCTTTATTATCTGTCAACTGTAGCCTACATCTCTAAGCTGATTAGCCCGGCGCCGTCTTTTTTCAGCGTTTCAATTAGGAGCATTTTGAATAGTGGAGCAGATTGCGCGGCTTATACATTCATCACTGACATTCTCGGGAGCGCCGCGCCGCGTTCAAACACAGCAATCCGAAAAGGAGCACACGGCAGCGGCGCGGCTGAAGGGAGCCGCGGAAGGATGACATCACGGCGTGGACTTTTCAATGTCGGACTGGCAATGGAGGAGGGAAGAGAAGCTGTCGACAGCAATTCAGAGCAATTGACAGCAGCGTAGAGGATGGCAAGTTTAGCAATAATGGGCCCAGCTGGCAATCACACGCACGCACGCACGCACGCACGCACGCACGCACGCACGCACGCACGCACGCACACACACACACACACACACACACACACACACACACACACACACACACACACACACACACACACACACACACACACACACACACACACACACACACACACACACACACACACACACACACACACACACACACACACACACACACACACACACACACAGACAGACAGACGGACGGAGAGAGAGAGAGAGAGAGAGAGAGTTTATGATGCCATTTAAAGATTCGTACATGACAAATTAAATATGTCACTGCATCAGTGCCGCAGAGTATTCTTTTGTTTTTGACCGAAACTAAATTTCCTCGGAGGACAACTGTAGCCCTGAGCATCGACATGCAGATGTTTCCATTTCATGATGTCTGTCGGCCGGCCGAGGTCGAACTTATCCCCCGCCTGGACGGTGCGACAGAGAAGAGGAACCCGGCGGGTTGCCCCGCGGGCCCGTGGGCACCCACGGGGGGGGGGGGGCGATCTCGCCGCCGGTCTCCGCTTTTCGCGTGGTTTCTTTCTTCAGGCGAGCTCGTCAGAGAAACTGTGGCGCTGAAGAGTGAGAGAAGAGGAAGAGGAGCGTGGAAAGCGGCGAGGACGAGGCCGCGACACCTATCGCTTATAGATTCAGCGGCAAGATGATGTGGGACGTGATCTGCACATGAGTGTGTGTGTGCGTGTGTGCGTGAGAACACAAGGACATCTGGTGTGCATGGTTTTCGTGATGTCATCGGCAGCCGAAAATATGATGAACTCGTGGGGGGGGCTTTGCTGGTAACGGTTTTTGAGATATCCGGCTTCATAAACATACGCACTTGACACGAGTCACCGACGCGGTTTTATCTTTATCCGACTCTCTCACTGTCACACTCACACACACACACTCACACACACTCAATGAATCCATTCAGGCATTGTAAACCCAGCTGTGCGCCTGACAACCATGTCGCCGAGGTGCTGATGTCATACCTGTCCGCATATTTATTTTGACATTCTTTGTCACGCGCGTGCTGTCCCCGCTATGAATGTGACACGGGGAGGGAGCGAGCGCTCTTGCATCAGGGATTTCAGTCATGAGCCCCCTTAAAAAAGGCTTATTAATGCTAAACGTTAAAAAAGGCTTACGCGGACAGACTCTTGTGTTCATTTCCGCCATATTTGTGCGTGTCCTCTGAATGCGTAAGGACGGGACAAAACCGAGCGGTGCCACAGGAAATCATAACTTTCAACAATGGCGGCGGAGAGAGAGAGAAACTACATCGCAACCACCGTCGCCACATAGCCCCTTTCTTAAGATGTACGGCGTTTGCCAATAATGTACACATCATTACATTAGTATGGATGGCACTACTCGAATGAGTTCTTTCAAAGATATCCGTTACCTAATATTCATACAGCAATAACAGCGTGTAGCGGCGTCTGAACTGATTCAAAGAAACTTTCTTGCTGGAAAACAGTACGACACGATTGTTCGAGGATAAAAGTGGTCCTCATATCAGATCCGACTAAACGATGCTCGATAATGACGCGCGCGTTATCGAAATGAATTCCACGACGCTGCATCGACTGATTGACTGCAGATGTTTCCTCGCGACCAATTTTCACATCACCGTGAGACATTCACACACAACTTAAGGCGCGGATTCGATGTAGCGGGTGCAACCCGAGGGGGCCGTAGTATATCTGGGATAATGCACATATTAGACAGTATCTCCGTATGGAGGGAATATTGTTTTTGTAAGACTTATAAATCGGGAGAGCAGAGGGTAAAAGTGTGTGTTCCTGAAACCCAGATTAGGATTTGACAGCCTGACGGAGAGTGGTTGGCGTGGGCGTGTGTGGAGAGAGAGAGAGAGAGAGAGGGATAAAGAGGGACACGCTGAGGAGCGACTAGTGTGTGTGTGTGTGTGCGTAGAGTCCTCCGGAGATTGACGGGCGGAAAAAAAAAGAAAGGAAGACGTTAAAGCGGAAGCAGGAGGAAGTCACGATGGAGAGATCATGGGAAGGAAGATGGGAGATTTGGTGAAGCGAAGAGACGAAACGTGGAGCGAGCCACTGAACGGGAGAGGGAGAGAGACGCGCCATGATGAGTAATCCCACCTGCGAGGCATCACGGGCAAATAAAGACAGAAAAAAGAAGAGAAAAGAAAAGAGGAAATGCGATAGGGAAATAAACCAGAGTGACAGATAGAAGGGAAGATACTGAGCACTCAAACGTAGTGGAGGAGACAGCAGATGGTGGGGATTATTCTGGACTAAAATACTCGGGGATCTACAGAGGGACGGCCACACAGACATAAACCATTACGGTCCCCATCTGCCAGAAATAGACCGAAAAGAGATGTAGGTCCACGGTCATCATCATCATCATCATCATCATCATCATCATCATCGTCGTCATCGTCGTGACAAAATCCTGCCGGGGTAGAAAATTAAAAAGAACAATTTCGCTGTTGTCCTTAACAACAGCGACATTGCTGAGGTGCTTTTTGTTTTTTGTGTGAAGGGGGGGGGGGGAGACAAACTGTCCCCGTCATATAGGCTTACACGTACACAACACGTCCTGCTTGACAAGCCACCACGGGATGATTTCGATAATTCAACAGAAACCCACAGATGGCATCCGCGTGCAGAAAACAATATGAGGCATAAACACACGGTCATTTGCTGTCTTTTATTTGCAGCAGGTGCGCGTGTGCGTGATCTTTTTCTTTTTTTGGGGGGGGGCATTGTAGAATTTGTTCCGTGTGTTTGTGTGCGATTATGATTATGACGCCACACAAAACGACAAAAACACCCTGAATCCACATTTTATGTTCACTGTGATTAGGACAGCGGCCCTCCGGCAGCAACATTGGCAGTAAAAAGTATACAACTGCAGATAGTAATGCCTGCTAATCAACCCCCCCCCCTCCGACGGCATGCAGAGGAAAAGACAGTGCTGGAAAAAGCGAAGGGGTTCGGAGGTGAGCAGAAGAAGTTGTTTCTTACCTTTCCCCGTGTGTAGATCAAACCTTGAACCTGCAACAAGAAGAAGAGGAGAAAACATAGTTAGTGTTGCGTGGCGAGCGAACATTAGGGGAAGGAGGCGCCGATCACACCACAATGACGGAGCAAATTTTTTTTTAAAAGGGAAGAAGGTCTCTGCAGGCGCCCGGCGCCGGGCCCCGCTCCTCTTCCGCAGCTTCTCTCAACACTCGCTCTGTAATTGCCTATTGAGCCGTGTCACTCAAGACTTTTTTTAAAGCGAGTAATTGTCGGAACATTCTCGTCTCAACATTCGTGTCAGGGTGGCAAGGTTATTGACTCGGTGTGTGTGTGTGTGTGTGTGTGTGTGTGTGTGTGTGTGTGTGTGTGTGTCTTATTGACTAATTATCTGCCCTGACAGGGTACAGTTAATTAAATCCTTCCCCGCCCACTGAGCATGATGTAATCATTGTGCAGGGATGCATATCCACACACACACACACACACAAAACAAAAGTCGACATCCACATGATGATAGACATGCCACGTATCCTGTACGTGCCACGTGCGCACAAAATGTACTTCCCCTGACGAGTCAGCACACACACACTTACAGGTCGGGCATCTTTCCATCCTCATCATCCTCATCCTCCTCATCCTCATCCTCATCTTCATCCTCATCATCTTCATCCTCATCCTCATCCTCATCATCAGCCGCTTCCCGATGTGCAACTCAACCTCTGCCAGTATCATCTCTGCTGCTGTTGTCGTTACAATGAGCCGCAATCGAGTTGCACAAATGCCGAGTTGTGAATGTCAAAGTCACCGGATGCACTCTCCTCCACTTACGACTACTTGTGTGGAGTGAAATCAGCGGCGTACGTTTTGCTGATTCAAAGAAAATGTTTGAAACTGAAAGTTCCTGTTTCAGGATCTTGAACTTTGTGTTTTGATCTTGAAACTTTGTGCTCAGAATAAAAATTGTGTTGGAAAGTTGTTTTTTTTAATTAGATATTCAAGTAATATTTATGTAATTCTACTCGTTTATTGTCATTTTTCACTTTCATAAATATTTTTGATATTTGAGGTCTTATTTTTTTCTGTTGCAGATTTTTCTGTTTTCAGATTTCACTTTATTTCTTTTCACTTTCAGATCTTTTCTTCACTTTCAGGTTGATTTTTTTCAGTTTCAGACTTTTGGTGAGTCATTCTTCACGACTGACTCACACCGGGAGACCCCCCCCCCCCCCGACCACGCCTTAGTCCTGCGCTCTGGTTGGCTGGAGTTGTCACTGGTACGCATGTACATACATATGTAGATATTCAGCCAGAAATTTTCTCTCGAATTTCTCACTTTCACATTCTCCCAATGAGGCAGTTACAATAACACAGAATTAAATCACACAGGTTCTATTATGAGGTCACACTGCTGCCGAGCAAAACACGATTCATTTCAGTCTCTCCTCTGTGCCGGGAGGCTCGGCCGAGTCTCACCGGCCACATAGGGCGTTAAAGAAAAAACACTCTGTGGATACGTTTGCATCTTCCAATTTGATACATGATGAATAATGGATTCACTGGGAATTTCAAATGAATGTTTTATATGCGCCTCCCAGTGCAAAAAAAGCAACAACTTTTGCCCACCAACGCCAGTAGTCAAATCCCCCCAAACTCTCCCCAACGCCCCGAACAGGCTCTGCTGGGCCGACAGACGCCCGCCACATCTGCCGTCTGACAACAGGATCCGCCCTGCGCTGAGGAATCTTTCACCTGCACTTTAAGCGCTCTGCATGTGAGCGTCAGTGATAAAAGCATTTTTTTTCTCTCCTTCTCATGGGGGAATTTCCATCTCTTGGCTTTGTCAAGACGACTCTGGACTTTTTCCGTCAGATCTGCCGAGCGAGTGAATGAAACTGTTTCTCGATGTGCTTCTGCACCTCGGACGGTCAAAGTGCTCTTCTTCTTTTTTTTTTGCTCTTCGTGCAAAAAACACTGCGTCGTTGTCCCGCGCAACTGTGGCTCCATTCACAGCGCGGTGAAAAGAGGGGACACGGCCAGTTACCATCCCGGCTTCTGCTTGGGAAAAAAAACAAACCCTTTGATTCTGTCCGGGGCTTGACCGCCCACTCAGGCTTATATACAGGAGCCCTGGAAACAACAGCAGCTGCTGTGGCATACAGATATACGCCTCACACTGTGTTGCATGACCCTGCGTCTCACAGCCACGTTGGTACTCGCCTTTCACACATGACCTCCTGGGAAACGCCGCGCCTCAGTTTTGCTACTTCGCGCGTACCGATCCAACATTTCGTATATGGGCCGAGGCCTTGTGATCTTATACGTTCAAGTTCAAATTCAATAGGCCAAACCGGCTAAGAAAAAAAGAAGCCTCGTCCTCGCTTGTGCAAAAACCCACAAATTCAATTCCGAGTCAACTAAAGCGTCTCGACGACGCGTTCGGTGGTAAAAAAAAAAAATCCCTGAAAAACAAGCACGCGGTAACAGTCTTCCACGTTTTCCGCGTGAGCTGGCGGCACAGGCGAAGGGGGCGTGAGAGACTCGCACTTCAGCCTGACTGATTCTTTTCAGCCGCTCGTCGCTCGGCCCCGTACCTGGCTGCCACGCACGTCTGGGGTCTACCCGCCGAAGGCGAAGGGGCAATCATTTCATCGCTTGTTATAGGCAGCGGTGCCTGACCGCTTCCTTTCTTTCTTTCTTTTCCCCCCTCAGATATATTTTTGGGCGGCCAGCGGGAGCAAAGGCTCATGGGAAAGGAGGGAGGCAGGCGCAGAATATCAAAAAGTCGACGTACAGTATCTGACCGACGGAATCAAAGTGACCCCCTGTGATGACGATTTGGATTCACGTCTCCTGCTACAAGGGCATTTTTAACGGATTGACCAAAAAAAAGTTCTATTTCCTGTGAGTTGCCGGGGCAATCGTGCAAAACTAAAAAAAATGCAACAACAAAAAAAACAAAAAACCAGAAGGAACATTCGATAGGCGGCCCGTTTTCCTCATGTCTGAACGTCCCCGTCGGCCCCTTTCACTCCGTCTCGCCTGAAAGGCTGTGATTACTCACCGCGTGAGTTCCGTCTGCGGCCCGAGCAGGTAGAATTTAATCTCCATGTCTGAGGCACTTTACGGAGAATTTTCGAACCCATTACCCGGGCGCAACAATTGTCAATGGAATGTCAGTTTCCATGGAGACCGAGACACCCCCCTCCCCCCCCACAGCTCTTAGCCACCGTCTCACACTACAAATAAAAATGGCCAAAACCTATAGACACAGATTTATAGCTCCTCCTCCTCCCTGGCGCACTGCCTTGGCCTTTTCCGCGCCGTCTGACATCGCCGCTCGCGTTAATCTTCGTCTCTTTGTTCTCGCTTCAAGCATCTGCCTCCGTGTTTATCCGCGTTTGCTCATTTGCAGTTTCCTTGGCAGACCCCCCCCCCCCCCCCCCCCACCCCACCCCACCCCAGCCTCGGACTCCGAGAGGTGTCCGTGGGAATAAAATCGGGAAGATGTACACGTGTGTTTTGAAAAAGAAAGTTTGGGCAGAGAAACTATGAGTCGGGGGGGGGGGGGGGGGCAGATGGAACGCAAAATGTAAAATGGCCAAAATAGCCCGGGGAGGATGATTGAAGATGTTACAGGAAGTAGAGGCTGACAGTGACAGTGTCTGTACCTGGCACGTGCGTGTCAGCGATCAGTCCGTCTCTTCCTCCTGATAGCAGCTCCCAGCTCTTGTTTTTTTTTTTTTTTCCCCCCTCTGCAGTATAATGAATGTGTGCTCTTTATTCTCCTTCTAAGAGCAACACTGACACCAATAAAACACATCACCGTGGGGCGCCTTTAATTTCGCCTGAGCTCCCGGGGACACGCCGTTTGAGCAGCGAGAAAAACAAGCTCAAGGATTTTTTTTTTTTTTTTTTTTACTTCCTAACGAAAACAGTGCCGTGCTGTCGAGACGTGAAACAACCTCGAATCGCCGCGGAGGGTCCGACTCTGCGGCCCCCGCACCGCACAGGTAGAGCTTGCTTTGCCCGTAATAACCCTGAGGCATTTATGTATCCAGTCGGACACAAGTCCTTTGCGCGGCCTCGCGAGGAGACGAGGGAAGGAACGGGACCTGTCAGTCGGCGCGGACGTTCGCGCGGCTTCCGATGGAAAACGGGAACGACGTCGATTGTGGGGCGTTGATTTCGGGGGCGAGCGCTCCTATTGGTCGGGAAGTCATCTTGGGATCCGATTAAGGAAACTGGAATCAATTTGAGCGGTTTATTAGGGAGCGGCACGTTCAACACCTACTACAAGATGGACGAGACAATTGATCACTAATGTGTTTTAAGATATCTAAAAAGATGGTTTAATTTCAGAAACCCTCCGGATGGAGGACGACCACCACGCAGGTAAGGTGCAACAGCTACAACACACACACACACACACACACACACACAGGAGGCGGAGCGCTTCGCAAGACACATACAAACTGCGTCTTTAAAGACGCGTCCTTGGCATATTTCCGCGACCCGCGGTGTTCCCACCCGAGTTTCTCTCTCTTTCCCCTCCAGAGTCCTGATCAAGTTGTTTGTTTCGGGAAACAGCTTCGCTAAGTCTGTTCATTTGATTGTGCGGTGAGTGAAAGACACACAAGTAACAAAAGAAAAAAAAAACCTGCACGACCTCTTCACGCTGGTCGTTTTCCATCCCTCTCTTTGTTGTCGGGGAATATGCAGGTCGTTGCGCTGCGGCGAAGAGGGCGTCGGGAAAATCTGTTTTGTTCTTCACGGGGAATGATTTGTTTGTTTTACGTTCCAGCTCGCCGGCCTCCTGGGCCCTAACCTACATTACAGCACAAAGACGGTTAATCATTGATGATCAGACCTTTTACTATTGCCTCTGGAAAATCATTTGACTTTAATACTTTCAATATTCATAAATGATATAAATTCAAATCAGATAAAACCAACAATCATCTCTGTCTCCGCACTGCCAATATGTTTTTCCGACACGTTGCATCAAAGGAACATTTAACACACGAGAATTTATAAAATATCCAATTTAAAAAAAAACAATGAGCCGCCTCACGATTCAAAGCCCTTTTTTTTTCTTTTACAAATCTCACATCTGAGGCGAACGCAGAATAATCACATAATCCAGACCGTCTTCATTATCACCGAGCAGAGGAGCGTCTCCGGAGGTCAATTAACCCGGTGTGTGAACTCAGGACTCTTGGCGCAGACCTCTAATAATCCAAGATAATAAAGGCACGTGCACACGTTCACACACACACACACACACACACACACACACACACAGAAACAAACACACACATGCACATATGAAGGCGCAGTAAAGCAAAGGTGATGAGGCTAAGATTTTAAAGACGTGCCAAATAGAAACACTTGCCAACATTGTTAAACACACACACACACACACACATATTGTACTTATTACCAACAGTCTGCTGTCCTTTAATCACAAGTCATGTTTTAATTGCGGTAAGTGTGAAGGGAAACAGAAACCGTAAGTGGCTCCGTCTGGCACAGACATGTCGGAGCATGAAGCTGCTGCAGACAGATCGTTTTACAGTCAGAAATGTTTCTCTATTCTGTCTCAAACTGATCTCCATCACATGTCGGACGCCACAGCTGCTCTCAGACATGCACTGATTCCCCGGCATGTTCCGGAACCTCACAGGAGGCGATGTATGGGTCAAAATCCAAATGTCCACAATTGCTGCTCCGCATAATAAGCCAAATCCATACCTCCCAGCCCTCCTATAGTATCATTTTGAATGCGAGAATACAGCATGAAAAAACTCTGCATAATTCACACATAGAGCGAGTGGGCGTGTTGATGCAAAGCACTCCTTTCCTCAGCTGTTGTGAACGTGTCCGACTCAGACAATCGCCTGCCGCCTTAATTCCTCATATATGTGAACGGCGAAATGTCTGGCCGTCATTTGACCGACTTTTCCTCTGGGTTCGTGTCAGAAGAAAAGCTCCAGATAAGTTGTTCTGGCCTGTTGTACATGTCGTTCAATTTGCAAGGGAAGCGGAATGGAACGAATCCATCGTCAAACACTCTCTGCCCTCTGAAAAATAGATAAATGTCTCAATTTATGCGGAGAGCAATCTGTTCCGAGTCCTTCATAAGAAACCTTTATGTACTAAGAGACGTTTCTATTCTTCATTCTAAAATGGGTCCTCTCTTGCTCTTGTCTCGGCCCTGATCCTCCTCGTCAAAGAGATTACGGGTCTCAGGTGAGCTGCCCCGGATGAAATAAACGTTTTTTAAAAAACGGATCAAAACACCTTGCTCCGAGCTTTTTCTTTTTGGTTTGGTTTTATTGCCCATGCTCTGTGATTGTCCAAATCCTCGAGGGGCCTTAGCCCCCTAAGAGCCCACTTCACAGGCTCGGTTCACCTCCACCTGAGTTCAAACCACCGACAGTCGCTGGTGGTGGTGGTCTTCATAATATATGAGGCGGCCCCTACCCCACACACCCGCCGGGGACATCTTCTGGATAACTGCATCCGTCTAGAATATGCTCATTCAAAAGGTGTTATGCAGCTTCCCGTTTATCCACGATAAGCGTGTGTGAGGCGCATGCAATCTCTCACAGATGCAGGTCGGAGAGCGTCTCAGTGTTGCTTGCACAAGCACTTTGCGGCACGCTGCACGCATGCATGAACACACTTGCATATAAAACCTCCTCCCACACACACACACACACACACACACACACACACACACACACAAACACACACACCTGACCCAACGCAGAGTGAAACTCTGCACATGCAGCTTCGCTTTGCGTGAGCGCAGGGCGCCGCGATGTTAGGACCCTCGGCCCCATTCAGGCCTGTAAATTGGTCCCAGTGAGACGTGAGGGGCTCAGACCACGGCGCCGACCTCTAACTCCGCGCCTGTGCATCCAAGGCATTAGTCTCCGTCAGCCCCAAATCAATGGGCCAACATTAGCTGTACACACCCAGCTCACCCAGCTCAGAAGTCATATAGGGATCCGACTAAGGAACCTGGAATCAATTTGAGCGGTTTATTAGGGAGCAGCACGATCAACACCTACTACAAGATGGACGGTTCCTCTTTTGGAGACAATTAACCACTATTGTGTTTTAAGATATCTAAACAGATGGTTTCTTTTGTCGTGTTACTCGTGCGAGTTTGGCCGCAGCAGCACGAGTTAACGCGAACGCCTCAACGCTGATTGGCCTTCGCAAACATTACATGGGCACAACATGCATCTGAAATTTTGCATTGCTTTTCGTCAAATCTTTATTTTCCGTTGAAACCCCGTTCGAGAGGCATTTAGAGAGGTTGTCAAACTGGTGAATTGAATCGTTTCTAATGTTTACTCGACCCTCCGTGATGTAAATGCAGTGCTCTTGCTTGAATCCGACTGACATTGAGGAGAGACCTTCAATCTGGACAACGTTTAGGACTGTGGACACCAGTGGCACCCTGAGGGCCTCTTGGCCACCTCACCTGGCTGCTGTTCACACACACACACGCACACACACACGCACACACACACACACACACACACGCACACACACACGCACACACACACACACACGCACACACACACGCACACGCGACAGGCGTCATGTCTGGCCGGCGCGCGCCCAGTCTCACCTGCCAACCTGCCGACAAAACGCAGCCAAGGTCAGAGCTGGACCGAGCTCGGTCACCGGCCTCAGAGACTTCATGACGATGAAGACAGTCTCTCTCTCGTCAGTATCAGGTTAAAGAGTGCCGCTGGGAACCTTCGACGGAACGTCGGCCGCTCCGCGAAAGATCCAATCTTGAGCGAGTGTTCACGGAAAGATTGTGATCATTATCTAATCGTTCATTGATCATAATGAGAGGAGTATTTGTTTTTTTGCTGCATAAATACGGACACGTACGCTTGCACATTAGAATGCTACTGTGATATTAGAACGCCAGCAGCTACAATGCATATGCAGGAAATTAGCATTATATTAGTAGCATCTAAAGCCTGTCCTCCATCAGCCAGTGTGTGTCTCCCCGCCCCCCCCACATCTCATCTCATTCCCGCAGACCGAGCCGGCCGCTGAGATGCCAGTGCAGATGGACCGAACGGGGATGAGGCCAACGGCAGCGTCCGCGGAGCTAAACTCCCGGTGAATTGTGCCAGCACAAGAGCAGCGCCGCGCTGGGGCCTGGCCGCTGTGGCTCTGGAGCGCTGGCAGGGAGAACAGGGACCCCCTTGTTTTGGCAGAGCCATGGTGACAGGAGACATAATGCATTCACATGATAATGAGCCAGTGAATACATTGCCCCCCCCCCACATCGCCCTGCTTTCTCTCTCCCTTACATACAGTGCACGTCGTTACCCAGAACGGGGGTAAAACACACACACACACACACACACACACACACACACACAAATCTACTGTACGCTGACACACACACACACACACACACACACACACACACACACACACACACACACACACACACACACACACACACACACACACACACACACACACACACACACACACACACACACACACACTCGCTCAATCACAAACCCCTCAGTGTCTGGCGCGGAGCGGCCCTGATTGCTGGTCTCATCACCAGGGAGACCGGCTCACTAAACAGGCGCCTGGCAGAGACGGTCCAGCGTCGACCCTTTTTTTTTTTAGGACCCCACAAAGATTCGAGAGAAGGAAAGAGAAGGAGCGAAGAGGCCGAGATGTTCAGAGAGCGGAGATGTACGACTAGAGGGGAAAAAAAACAGGCCAGGAGGACGGACAGGTCCTGCACACATCACCGCGGCGAAGAGGCAGACAGGAGGAGAAAGGAGGTTCTCTTTGCATTTATTTTTTTTTTTGACAAGCGCTGACTAAATAACCGCTGAGAGTGATGTGTCAAGCTCACATAACACACCATCGGAGTGTTGAGAGGCGCGCGTGTGATTTCGGCTGACGTCACGGACGGAGGGGAAGCTATTAATACTCCTACCCACCTGAGTCTCCCCCCCAGGCTGGGGAGAGGGCGAGAGGATTCAGTGCAAATGAACTGTAAAAAAAAAAGTAAGATTCACAACTCCAAGGAGTGGGGGGGGGGGGGGGGGGGGGGGGGGGGGGGGGTGCACAAACAGGTAATGAACAGAGAGGAAATCGAGCATTTGGGTTTGTGTCGAGGGGCCTCCAGCCGCCAGAGTCACCTGAACATGAAATGAAATTTTGTCTTCTGACTGATTCTGTCATTTTGGGGGAACCACTTAAATGGACACTGTCAAAAATGACACCGAACTGTTTCGCGAGACTTTCTCCGACAACTGATCCCACTCGTTTTCCAGAACAACATCCACGCTTGCGATACAATATCTGCTCGTGGCAACTAGCGCGGCATTTCAGTCATGTTGAGCCGCTCACAGCACTTCAGTCTAAGTTGTGGGAAAGGTCATGGCCTTGTTTAGATGTTGAACATGAACATCCAGAGCAGGAGTGTTAGGTTACACGGAAGGTGCAAAAACATCACTACCACGCTTCATTTCATATGCTACTGGGATCCCTCACATTTCATCATGCGGCAAAACAAATCAGATGTATATGAATGTGATTTTTTAAAGGGTTTTCAATCAGATGACCATGGACCAGCCCGCCATCCTTCATCCATTCTTCATCCATCCCTCATCCATTCCTCATCCATCCCTCATCCATCCCTCATCCATCCCTCATCCATCCTGAGTCCTGCTGCGTCTCCCCCTCCCTCTCGGGTCCAGCCTCAGACTACCTGTTAAACCAGGTGTGAAATCAAAACCTTTGCGGCTGATTTGCTTTCTCCGCCGCCCAGTTCACTGGTCTCCGGTTATTCTCCCACACAGCGTTCCTTCAGAGTTCAGCTCTTGAAGCCTGCCACCACCACCACCAACCCCCCCGCAACCCCGCTGCGTCTTTAATCATTTGATAACTCTCTATGGAACTCCGTATCGTACCCGCTCGATCTCGTCCGTGAAGCCAATTCAGGGTATTCATTTTTCATCCTAATTTAAACAAGGATTAATTAAAATTTGAGTATTTTTTTCTCTCTCTCTCTCTCTCTCTCTCTCTCTCTCTTCCCCCCGTTGCGAGCGGCCTCTTCAGCTCTGCCGTGCAACCTGTATTCATGAGCTTTTATCAAAGCTGTGTTTTCATTATTACAACAATGGTAAAAAAGCGTCTCATGTGACTGTGCAGGCACAGCCATGACTGTCTCGACAGACCGTCCCATTCTATCCCATCCTCATTCTAACAAAAGAGCGTTTATTCCCCCCCCACCCCCATTGTGCTCAATTTCACATCTCCCATCTCGCTCTGATCTCAGAGCACGGTAATAAAGACAAGATACATCTCTTTCTGTTTCCGTCTGTCACACTCCCACTCCCACTCCTCCACACACGGCCTTTTTTTCTCCCCTAATGACAACACACAAAAGAGGAAGAGCCACACACACTGAACTCTGGCCATCGTGGTCCCAAATTCCAATGGGGGGGGGTATCCTCCTCTTAACGTGGAGAAATCGTTCTGAAATGGGACAATGCCCCCGTGTTAATAAAGCACCCTCCAACGGAGCACAATGGAGCCATTGATCATCTCGTGTCATCGTTAAAAAAACCCTGCGTTTCATCTCACAGCTCTAATAAAAGGGAAGATGTCAACCGTTTACCAGGCAGAGAAGATGGATCACTTGATATTCCGCCATCGATTATGAAAGATGTTTATGAAGAGTTGGGGCTGCGCCACCCAGATCGCTTTGAGGATCATCTCTGTCCCGTTCTCAGTCTCTCTTTCTCCCCTTTTTCTATATCAAAACGATACAGAGCAATTCTCTATAATCTCAGCGACTCTTATTTCATTGTTACCGACGTCCCATCACCACAGAGCAACGGCGACCAACCATAACTGCATGTCATTGTTGCTTTGCAGTAATTACAGTTGTGGTAGTGGAGCACGGGGAGAAAATGACTTAATAGTCTCTGGGTAATTACCCCAATTGACTAGATGGAAGCTAATTGGATTGTTTGAAATGGATGGATGTGTACATCTTTGCATGCGCGTGTGAATGTGTTTGTATATAAGAGAGCTGTGGACAATAAGCAATTTATCTGGAGGAGACTATTTCTAGGAACAGACGGGCATGAGCATATACCATCGCTCCAGCAAATGCCACCATGTGGTCCCACCGTGGGAAGTGGGGTCCCTATGGACAGGGGTAAACCCACACCCATTCCATGTGGACACCCAGTGGGTGAGACCAAGTGGGGCACCAAGCGGTTGTGCCCTCTGGGGCCACCACAAGGGTTTTTCTGTGGGCATTTAAACATTGATTTAAGATTATAGAGGCTCTAGGGCAGCGCTATTCAACCTCAAAAGCAAGTGGGCCGAACGGGAAAGTCATTGAGGGTCCGTGGGCCACATAAAATACTTAATGGCTACAAATGCATCTTACAATAGTACAGGAGTCACGTGCATCGCTGTTCTTTCACTTTAACGTGAGTGTTGAAAGATTTGCAATGACAATAAAATGTTAACAGTCAGTTCCAGCCGTATAATGCCATAAGTTCAGAAAGTGGGTTTAGTGAAAACTAGTGGAAAAGTTTGTTAACCGCAAGAGGTGGAAAACCCCTGGCCAGATAGCAAACAGTTCAATCTCTGTGGACTTTTCACTGGCACATCACGCACTTCATTTTACTTTAGAAACCCATTGAAGATCATACTTCACAAATTTCAATTCATTCTTTGAGTCTTAAAACTTCTGAAACAATTCGGCGTGAAATCCTGGACTAGAAAGTTTTATTTCCTGAAGAACAGAAAGATTTAAACATTTCAGCCAATCAAGCCTGAAATCATTTGACCCGTTCTTACAATTCTTCTTCTCACTCAGGTTTAATCGTTCTGATGAGAAACCTTGGGTGTGCCACAGGGTTCTTTCCTAGGCTCACTGCTATTTCCTTTCATACATGTTATGTATTAGAGATGCTCCGAAATAACATGCATAACTATTACATTATTTTCTTTGGGGAGTGTTATTGGTTGTAGTCATACATCTGTTTTCGTCTACGTTAAATTGTCGAGCTGCCATATATCATTGCCAATGGTACCCAGAGTGGAATGGCTCTTTATTTAGGTTCTTAAAATATTACTGTAGTATAAACATGATTGGTTGCCAATCACAAGTATTTAAAAAGATACAGATCACCAGATACAAAAAGCTGCTTCAAAACCATTTAATTAAATCAGAAGATTTGATCACACTGCAAACTTCAGTGGCTCCCATGCTCAGACCAAATCCCATTTCAAATAGCGCCTGCGAGCGCGTAAATAGTAAACAAGCTCAAAATCATAATACGAAAATCTGATATCGCCATCCCGTACGTACCCCGTCACACCTCACGATCACACAGGGTGCCGCCTGTCAAAAAGCTGCCAACGACGATCAAGAGGAAATTAGCCGCCAGCAGAGCGTTTTCCTTCGAGCGGCATTATCTTCAGAACCGCCATTCCCTAAGGGGGGGGGGGGGGGGGGGGGGGGATAAACCTGCGGATATCTTCAAGTCCAATCTATTATCTCGAGGAAGACACTGCTATCTTCTTTCACTTTAATTCAAACAGTACTAACATGGACGCCAGCTTTTCCAGAGCTGCCCCTCTGATGCTGCACCATCACGCACATTTCTTATCTGAGTTGAACATGTCTGCTTCAAGTGGGTTTGTCCAGATACGATGATATGCAGCGGTTTTACCTGGTAGCAGATGTATGCAGTCCTTTTCCGACATGCTGGGTAAATTGACCTGCCTCGACCTTAACTTCACTGAATGGACCCGCACCGTTATCTACTCTGCGACAAACACTGAGAAACATACATTCAACAAGAGCTCTTAAAGTTTTTAGCACCCCAGTTCTCTCTGTCTGGGCGAAACATGGCCTTGCAAGTGTCTGCGGTCCAACCTCTGTGTGGGTCTACGTATGTGTTTGCACGCAAAGGTTTTTTTGCTCGTGTGTCACTGAACTGATCAAATAAAGCCAAAGCTATCTATAATCTATAAGCCCAGG
>NC_061525.1:21350000-21355000 GCF_022379125.1 Scophthalmus maximus
ACACACACACACACACACACACACACACACACACACACACACACACACACACACACACACACACACACACACACACACACACACACACACACACACACTTGTGGGAACTGTGTGTGCACAGGAGCATTTCCCCCGTCATTGATCTGAGCTCATAAAGGCTCACGATGATAAACACGGCGACTATTCTTGGTAATGCCAGAGATCAACTTAACGACCCTTTGTCAGAGGCACATCACACACACACACACACACACACAATATAAATCAATTAACATCAAAGTGTGCGAGCGGTGTCCCTGGAGAGAACCAGGAGTGTGACGATAGATGAACTAACAGACTAAAGACTCCGGTTCGAGTGAAAACTGCAGGACGTTGACACGCGGAACCTCTTCCTCCGGCTCCATGTGATTTCTGTTCAACAACTGTCGATGCGATATTGTTTGAGAACCCTAATGCGCGACGCGTCGTGCGAGTGCTGACTCACACTCGTGACTTTGCTCTGACTCCCTTTGTTCGCGCTCGGCAGCAGGAAGTGGAGAAAACAGCAGATCCAATCTTTGAGGTCTGCAAAAAAGAATACTTCTTTTTACCATAGGGACACTTGAAATGTATCTGCATGTTACCAAACATCCCCCGCGTTGCCGGTGTGATGTTGCGAGTCCCGTCGGCCCTTCGAGGAAGCCGGGAAAAAGCAAAACTGCTCATTCCGAGGAGGCGATTCTTCAGGGGCGCCACGGCACGAGGAAGTCGACATCCGCTTTGAAATATGCAGGAGCCCCGGGCTCTTCGCACTCGCGCACGCACACACACATACATACTTTACAAGGGACGGCCCGGGCTAAAAGATGTAGGTCTCATCCGATTGGTAACAACCCTGTTATGGACCCCGAGATATGTCGTGTACACTGAAAAGCGTAGAAACACCGTTTGGGCCTTTTTGAATAATACCTTCCCCTCTGCACCTGCTGCCTACCAACATTGCAGGACTATAGTGATTCAGTTTCCTTCGAGTTGGACAAGCGGAGGCTCCTCCTCTGCCGGTGCAATTTCACCCTCGAGCCGCAGAGAGGTTATCTTGATGGAAAAAGAAGCTGTTTACTGCGACGCCGATTGTCATTCCAACTTTCTGTCATCGTCTTTCACGTCCCGAAATCAAAGTTCTACGTAGTCGCACGTGCGCCGCCCCACTTTCCCCCGGCTCCCTTTTCAATCATCTAGCCCAAATGTGGCCCAGAGCACGACGGCCGCCCGCATCCCTGCATCGTCCACGGCCTCGCTCTCGTTCCCCACGCGCTCATGGTTCACTCATGATCCCCCCCACACCCCCCCGACCCTCATTTGTCACTCTGATTAAAAGGTACAACCCACCCCCGCGATCCCAAAGCCCCCGAAGCCCCAGGCCCCCCGAGCCTCTGTGAACGGACCACGTCAGATGTTTGGCCGAGTGCCGTGGAGCTGCAGTGCAAAAGCCCGTGGACTCTCTGGGACCTAGTTTAATGTGTGCTTAGGAGACCGTGGGACCCGGGCGGAAGCTGCTCCCCCCCCCCCCTAAATATCAGCCCATCATTTATTCATTCACACTCCCGGGACGGGACCGCCGCCGCCGCCGCCTCCATCATCTGAGGGCCCTGACATCTGAAGTTCTCTGTCGCTCAAACACACACACACACACACACACACACACACACACACACACACACACACACACGCACTTTGCGAGCGGTCCCAGAGGTCTTTTAATTTTTTGAGAGGCTATTTTTAGTGGGAAAAATAATCGAGGTGGAAAGTTCCATCTGTCCAACACTCTTGTTCCAGCTGCTCCTTTTTAGCGGGAGACAGGCAGGGGGGAGGAAAGGGGGGGGGGGGGGGGGGTACACCACTTATCAGATAAAACTGTTTGTTTTTTTACCACATGCATGTTCTAGTTTGATTCATTGTGCGTTACGTTACAAGAGCCCAGTGTATGATCAAGTGGCGAGCTGCGTTCCGCCCCGCTCGACACTTGAACATCTTTTGTTTTTTTTCTCTTCTCAAACCTCGAGTGATTCTGTTCCCTCTTCACTTGCCGCTGCGAAGAGGCCACAGAAACGTCCTGGTAAACATGGCTTTTGGTGATTAGCATTTTTTTTCTTCTTTTCTTTTTCACTGGACCTTCTGTCCTTTGTGATATTCCGTAAGTTAATGAAAATAAATGTCCACTATATTCCACCTAATTGAGCCTGCAAATCCCCAACAACCCTCCTCGCTGTGGGACCGAGTGCAACTGTGTGGCGTGAATCACATCTGAATGATAATTCGATTTTGAATGAAGAACAGCAAGATTAGCCAGAGGAGAGGCAGTATTGTTTTCCTCGATTAGTCGACTAGTTTGGTCCATAACATGGTGAAAAATAGATCAGACAACCACAAGAAGATGCTTTGTTTTGTCCGGACACCAAAGATATTTAGTTTGACTGTCACAGAGAAAATATTCACATTTAAGAAGCTGAAAAAACGACTTGAACCGATTAATCGATTGTCAAAAAAAGTTTTGATAATCGATTACTAAACAATTAATCGATGAACTGATGCACGCGCACACACACACACACACACACACACACAGAGAGAAGAGAACATGGTCCGAGTTCAGCTTTGATGCAGACACGAATGCCCCGCATGTCAATGAGCTTTGAGAAAACACCCCTGTTGTCCTTCTTTTGTGATGCTCCAGCGTTTTCCCCCCTCGTCCCCTCGGCCGGACTCCTCACTTCAGACGTGCAGACAGACAGTGGGGTGGATGGAAGCCCCCCACCACCACACACCCCCCCGGCGAGGGTTGTTCCATATAGGGATTGATTATGCAAACAACCACAACAAACAAGTTGCAAGTCGGAAAGTTCAGAGCCACCACCTCGCGCCTGAATTTAATTTGCTTGAATTGATTAGACACCCCCCAACCCACCCACCCTCTCCCCCCTGCACCACACCCGTGAGGGTTGGTTCGCTGCGGATCGGACAGACGCACCTCTGTGCTGGTATCACCGGGGGGGGGGGGGGGTTTACTACCAGATTACTAGCATAGAGCCTCTACTATTTGCTCCTCCGATGACGTCAGGGGACTTTCTTCAAACGCTCGCGGATCTGACAAACGACGTCCGTGTCTAATGGAGAAGGAAAATATGCAATATTTACATGTACAACCAGGGGCGTTTGACGGATGACAGGCGGACGCCATGTGCCCGCTGACCAGCGCTGAGAGTGCTGGGGTGGCGGCGGACACCCGTCACACCTCCCCGCTTCCCAAAACTTTCCTGAGGTAAAGGTGACGCGGGCCAGGCCGCGTCGATGACCCCGGACCAAACAAACCGGTGGTCTGCTGAGATAATGAACAGATCAGATCGATCCAGTGGGTGACAATGTCTGACGTGCAAAAACAAACAAAAAAAAGTAGAGGTCAGTACACACAGTCAAAACAAGCAACCGCAATCGATGCTGACTTTGCTGCATCAGAATGTATTTATAGAAACACTGGCAGCTCCCCGCCAAGACGCGAGGGAAGGGAAACTGTCCAGGGAATGCAGCTTCTTCTTCCCTGGACAAAGTTGGCCTGTTAATAGAGCCGCTGAGCTCAGACACTGTTCATTCGTGCGTGTGTGTGTGTGTGTGTGTGTGTGTGTTTGTTTGGTCTCGCTGTGAAGTCATCCCTTGACAATAACCGAGGTAATAACTGGACGTGTGGGGAAGAGACGGGATGGTGGCCACAATCTACTGCTTTCATTTCGAACCATTTAAAAAAAAGAAAGGGGGCAGACGGATGGAAAATCTAATCATGTGTTGCTGCACGTGTGTGTGTGTGTGTGTGTGTGTGTGTGTGTGTGTGTGCTGACAAGACACCGTCCGCTCGCTCGCTGCAGAGGTGCACTGCCAAACAAGTGAGAGCGGCGGAGTGAGACAACCTGGACAATCAGGTCCAAATTCAATCTCACACAATTGTTCTGTCCAAATTGACATGTCAGTCCCCGCTGTCTGTGTGTGTGTGTGTGTGTGTGTGTGTGTGTGTGTGTGTGTGTGTGTGTGTGTGTGTGTCCTGACATGAGGCTCTGAGGAGAGACTTGGTTTGCATTGTTTTAGCATTTTTATTTTGCACATTATGAGAATAGAGAGAGTTTGAGTGAAAGTCTTCGCACATGTTTTCCCCCCGCAGCCATTCAACAGCATCATAGCATATTTCCACCGTCTTCATCGTTTAACGACAATGATTGATGAACTGATGGTGCTCGCTTTTATTCACGGGCGCCATAAATCTTCTTCTGCAATGTTGCTAAAAAGAATACGTTTGCTTTCTCTGGGCTCACATGAAACACATCCAGCAGACAAACTTGACTCTGACGTTTCAGGGATATTATCTTCAGGAGCTTGTAAGAAAACTCATAACACTAACAAAGTTAAGTTGGATTGCTTAAACAACAACAACAACAACAACAACAACAGGGCTGCAACTAACTCACTATTTTCATCATCGATGATTAATCGGTTGGTTGTTTGGTCCAGAGGATGGTGATAAATGTGGATGCGTTTCCCAAAATGTTCCCAACATTATTATATTATATTATGTTATATTTTGGTTCACGGCCACAGACGAGCAAAAGGAACCAGATCACATTCACATTCAAGAAGCCGAAATCAGAGAATTTGGACTTTTGTTCCCCCTAAAAACTAAATTAACTGTCGCAGCTCTAAGTAATAATAACAACAATAATATGAATAGCTGGACTGAGTGACACACATAAAGGCCACAGTGTAATTCCCCAGAGAATAATTATAGCACATACTATATGTGCAGTGATTTTCCCGTGCGTCGCGTTAATCGGGCGGATTACCAGCAGCGCAACCCTCCGCCGTCTGCTCCGTTTCTATTTCCAAACACAGACTCGTGTCCCCCTGCTGCTGTACACGCCGCGATTTGACGTGAATCGGTGGCGGCGGCAATTCGTGCAGACGCGCAGACGCAAAAAAAA